>NW_027064520.1:0-25718 GCF_032884065.1 Artemia franciscana
GAGCATAAACACATCTGAAAAAGTAACTGCAAGTGATAAACTAATTCCTCCGAATCGGTGTTGAGGTGAAAAGCACTGATCCCGTCTATATCATAAGATTTCGATTTAAGTCTCTCTACACTTCTTTTGACACGGTCAACACTAACGGGAGGTACATGACCTTGAATGATTTTGTTAGGCAACAGATTAGAACAGAGCTTGGCAAAACGAAAATGAACCGCATATATCACTGTATCGAAAATGTTACTATAATGATTGATCCATGATACATTAGGGATTCGGTCAGCCGTAGGCGATCTATCAAACTTCGCGACATTGATCACTTTTTTCCACTGGCTAGGAGACTTAGGAAATTCAGCACCATTGTACCTAATTTTTCGAAGATAGCGTTTAAAATCAAGCTTTGTTCTTTGTTTAATATCGAAAACATTACCCCTCAAGGGGCGGCCGCAAGCTATCCAAATTTTTAGCCACAACTTAGCCCGATTTTTTATTGTTTTGAGCTCTGGGTCATTCTTCCAAATTGAACTTCTTGTTTTTGCTCTAAAGTGACATAGGGGAACAGCTACTTCTTCAGACCTCTTTAAGCACGATACAATGTGGCTATAATAAATATTAAGCTGAATTCTGGCTTGTGGGGACCCAACGCTTGTACACAACAGATTAAAAGGGACTTTAATCGTTGATAGAAGGCTAACAAGCGTAGAAAAATAAAGAGGCCAGTCAGCTTTGTTCCATTCTCTTTTAGAAATCCATTTTCTAGAATTGGGACGAAGGTTCTTCTCCGCAGTAGCATTAAGGGTAACAGTGAGGGATAGGGGGAGATGGTCGTAATCACGCTCATCCTGATCAACATGGACTTCGCCACAGATGAGACCAGAAGAAACGATACAATGGTCAATGTCTGAAAGTGAGCCACTATTATGGATATAGGAATGGGAGGCATCTTTCTTCAAAATTTTGTAACTATTCGGTAAGGAATCTAACAGAAGCTCAGTCCGCACTGATGAAGAGTGAATGTTACAGTTCAGATCACCGATTAATAACCAATCCAGTCCACTACTCTCAATGCCATTCAAAAGACTTTTTATTAATGCGCAAAATTTTGTAAATTTAGTTAAACTTCGGAGGGATTTCTGGTCGCAGGGGAGATAAACATTAATGAGGACAAGGTTGGCAAGACGAATAGCAATATAACAATCACTCTCGTGATAGCATAAAGGGGGTGGTGAAAACAGCGTCTTTTTTATTAAACATGCTAGGCCACCTGATGGTCTGCCAGAGGTTTTGCGTGCACTTTTAGAAAAAACTGAGTGTTCGTTACTTCTCTGTAGGGAGTTTAAGCTCACTAAAGGTAGGAGATGCTCCTGGAGGAATAAAACATCAAAATTTTCTAATTTCTGATCTAAAGAAACGTCTTTATCCTTAGTACCGTTAATATTGAACGAACATATAGTGAAATTAGTCTTAGCACTCATTTTCTAGTATAGGACGATCGTTTCGACAAAAGTTCACGAAGAATTCGGCATTTCATTGAAAATGATACATGATTGCCTTGACAGTTCGCACATTTTGGTGTAACCTGGCACGGAGAATCAGGCGAGGATTCATGTTGCCCTGCGCAACGGGAGCAGCATTTTTCTTTATCACAATTTGATTTTAAGTGATTTGGTGATTGGCAATTATAACAGCATTTGGGTGGGCGTTGGAATTCGTAAACTCGATATATCTCATACCCAATCTTTATACCAAGTCGAAGTGCATTATCCAGCGCAACAGCGTTTTCAAAAAACACTCTAACAGCCAAAGAATTACCTATTCGCTTCGCATGAGTAATATTATTGCAATCAATTAACATTTCCTCATCAAAATTGGTCGGTATACCTTTAATGATTCCAATATATTTCGTTTCTTTTACTTTGACGTCACAATCTCTCATTACATTTGGAACGGCATTGCAAAAGTTTCTTGCAGCAATCTTGTCAATTCGTACCACTAGCTTATCGCCAGAGGGCTTAATGCTGTGAATACATTCATGACCTGGAATAGAGTCTATTATTTCGCGACGCTTGGCAGGATTATCTAATTCTGATGGGACTTTAGAAATAACAACGGTCGTCAGATCGGGATTCAATGACTGAGCGCCAGGGCTGCTAAGAGGGGGGAATTTAAGATCATACGACGAAATCTTCTCACGGATTTGCTTAAGTTCCGAATCAATGCTTACAAGCTTTGAGGCGAAGCTAGAATAAGCCACAGCAGGAATAACAGGAACCTCGGTAGGTAAAATAATCACGTATGTAGGCAAAGACAAATTTTCGCTGTCGCATTTCTGGAAGATTTCCATCATGTCCTTAATGTGACGGTAATTAGCTTGATCGCCTTGGCGTCTTTGCACACGTTCACCCTCGTAAACATGAGACCAAAGTTCTATTTTAGCCGCCATAATAGACTTCTCATCGAAAAACCCAACAGCATGGTTAGCAATAACTTCATCACTTACTCCTTTTTTATGATTTGATTGCACGAAATTCAACACCGACGAATGTACATATTCCGTCATAATGGTATAACCAACAAATATGGACAATTAGCCAAAGTCCAAAATCAAATCAAATTATTACTCACCATGCTGTCAAACAGCTAACATCCGATAAAATTAGTTTCAAAATAATCCTTTTCAAAGTAACTGAATTCGTTATTTTCGTCACACTAAAGTAGACCGGTTTTACTCACAGTTCATCAATATCCAATTCAAACCAAATCCTTTTACTTTGAACTCCGAATCAATATAATCCAGTTATTTGAGATGTTCTCACTCTGAAGGCTAGGTTACAACTATATATATAAAAATAAGTTGTCTGTCTGGTGATCATGATCAGGTCTGTGGATCAGGTGACGTCATTTTTCTGTGTTGACTGACGTCATGAAATTAGTTGTCGTCATTTTTGCTTTGACGGTGACCTCATTCAAGATATTTAAGACATATGTTCACGTAGAAATCTATTAATGTTTAAGTTTACAATGACTGATGAACTTACCATGGCAAAAGCCGATGAAGATGCTCAAAGAGTCTATGCCAAAAAACTTGCTGCTGATAGAGAAAGTCAGAAAAGAAAGCGTGCCGAGGAACTACCAGAGCAACGCGAAAGCAGACTTGCTGCTAAAAGAGAAAGTGAAAAAAGAAGGCGTGCCGAGGAATCAAAAGAACAGCAAGGAAACAGGCTTGAGGCTAATAGAGAAAGAAAGAACAGAAAGCGTGCCGAGGAATCAAAAGAACAGCAAGGAAACAGGCTTGAGGCTGATAGAGAAAGAAAGAACAGAAAGCGTGCCGAGGAACTACCAGAGCAACGCGGAAGCAGACTTGCTGCTAAAAGAGAAAGTGAAAAAAGAAGGCGTGCCGAGGAATTACAAGAACAGCAAGAAATCAGGCTTGCTGCTGATGGAGAAAGTAAGAAAAGAAAGCGTGCCGAGGAATCACAAGAACAGCAAGAAATCAGGCTTGCTGCTGATAGAGAAAGTAAGAAAAGAAAGCGTGCCGAGGAATCAGAGCAACCTGAAAGTTATCGCCTGGCATTCAGGTACAACCCAGTCGATGATTATAGCTTGAGTAGATGTGTTCAAATCGGGACAATGTCTAAAATTTGTCCCTATTGCAAGGCCTTGAAATTCAATGGTGAAACAATGGGAATGTGTTGCGCCTCAGGAAAAGTTAAACTTCCTCTATTGGCTGCACCACCAGAGCCATTGAAGACTTTCCTTACTGGAACTACGTCAGAATCTAAGCGTTTTTTGTCAAAAATCAGAAAATACAACTCATGTTTCCAAATGACGTCGTTTGGAGCCCAAATCGAAAATCCAGATCAATTTATGTCTACTTTCAAAGTAAAAGGGCAAATTCATCATAGAGCAGGGTCCCTTCTACCATTCTCAGGCGAGAATCATAAATTTTTACAATTGTACTTCATCAGTGATAGAAATTCTGAATTGAATGCACGTTGCGAAATTTCTCCGAACGTTGAAAGGACAATCGTTTCCCAATTGCAACATCTTTTCCACGAAAATAATAATTTAGTGCGTCTGTTCAAAACAGCCATCGATTTGATGCCTACTGATACGCATAAAATTGTTATTTCCGCTGACAAAACGCCTCCTGGCCAACATGTGCGTAGATACAATGCTCCAACTATCGACGAAGTGGCAATCGTTATGGTCGGTGATCAGTTTTTACCTCGAGATATTATTCTTCATAAGCGAAACGCTCAGTTGTTAAGAATTGCTGAAACTCATCGATGCTACGATGCCCTACAATATCCTATCATTTTTTGGGATGGAGCCGACGGCTATCACTTTAATATTAAATTGATGAATCCAGCCACTAACAAAGAAATGAATAATAAATGCACTGCAATGCATTATTATTCCTATAGACTAATGATTCGGCAGGATGAAGAAAATTATATTTTAAAATGCCGTGAATTGTTTCACCAATTCGTCGTTGATATGTATGGTAAAATTGAATCAGAATGTTTGCTATATATCCGCCTGAATCAGACCAAGCTCCGCTCTGAACAATACATTCATTTGCGAGATGCAGTTATAAATGACGGTAATACCACAAACGTTGGAAGATTAACAATTTTACCTTCGTCATATGCTGGCAGTCCCCGTCATATGCATGAATATGCTCAAGATGCTATTGCGTATGTTCGTCTCTATGGTCGTCCAGATTTATTTATTACATTTACATGTAATCAATCTTGGGACGAGATACTGCAGCTTTTACTTCAAGGACAATCGGCGGTTCATAGGCATGACATTACGGCCCGTGTCTTCCGGCAAAAGTTGGAATCACTGATAAACTACATTGTAAAACTTGAAGTGTTTGGGTCAGTGCGATGCTGGATGTACTCAGTGGAATGGCAAAAACGAGGTTTGCCACACGCACATATACTAATCTGGCTACATAAAAAAATTACTTCGAACGAAATTGATGATGTGATTTCTGCTGAAATACCTGATAAAAATGTCGATAAGGGGTTACATGATATTATTGTAATAAATATGATACATGGACCTTGCGGTGCACTGAATGAAAATTCACCATGCATGGCCAAAGGAAGTTGCACAAAGCAATATCCTCGACTTTTAGTATCAAACACAATTACTGGCAATGATGGTTACCCACAATATAGAAGAAGATCTACTGAAGATGGCGGTAAAACAGCAATAATAAAGAAGCGTAACGGTACCACCATCGAAGTAGATAACCAGTGGGTTGTTCCATATTTCCCATTATTATCAAAAACATTTAATGCACACATAAACGTTGAATACTGTAACTCCGTAAAGGCAATCAAATACATATGTAAATACGTCAACAAAGGCAGTGACATGGCAGTTTTTGGCTTGCAGCCCGAAATCAAAGATTTCGATGAAATCGTACAATATCAGGCTGGAAGATACATAAGCAGTAATAAAGCTGTTTGGCTTGCCTGAAAAATTCTAATTTATGGGCACACGTAAAAACATTAAAATTAACTACAAATATGCGTGTCCGATTGCAAAACGATGACTCTGGTCAAACATTTTCAGATCAATTACTGGCAATGGGAAACGGAAAGCTCCCAGTAGACTCAATTTCAGGACGTATACAACTAACTGCTGATTTCTGTAATTTAGTGACGTCCAAAAATGAATTGATTGAAAAAGTATTTCCGAATATTCTAAAAAATTATAAAAATAATAAATGGCTAAGTGAAAGAGCGATTCTCGCACCCAAAAATATAGACGTCCACGAAATCAACAATATTGTTTTGACCAAGATTCGAGACCAGGCAGTCCTTTACAAGTCAGTCGACACAGTTTTGGAACCAAATGAAGCGGTTAATTATCCATCTGAATTTTTAAATTCCATAGATCTTTCAGGGTTTCCACCACACGTGCTACAACTAAAAATAGGCGTACCAATAATACTTTTAAGAAATATAAACCCACCAAAGCTTTGCAATGGCACTCGACTTGCCGTAAAAAAAAACAATGGAAAACCTAATAGAGGCCACAATCTTGACAGGGCCTTTTGAGGGTGAGGCTGTTCTTATTCCTCGCATTCCCATGATTCCAACGGATCTGCCTTTTCAATTTAAAAGATTGCAATTCCCAATTCGATTAGCATTTGCAATCACCATTAACAAAGCTCAAGGTCAATCATTAGAAAAATGTGGTATAGATCTTAATACTGATTGTTTTTCCCATGGACAATTGTACGTTGCATGTTCGAGGGTCGGTAAACCTGACAATCTATTTATATGCAGCGACAATTGGACAGCGAAGAATGTTGTATATTCGCAAGTTTTACGCAGTTAATTTGTATTTTGGAACCAAATGAAGCGGTTAATTATCCATCTGAACTTTTAAATTCCATAGATCCTTCAGGGTTTCCACCACACGTGCTGCAGCTAAAAATAGGCGTAACAATAATACTTTTAAGAAATATCAACCCACCAAAGCTTTGCAATGGCACGCGACTTGCCGTAAAAAAAAAAAAAAGGAAAACCTAATAGAGGCCACAATCTTGACAGGGCCTTATGAGGGTGAGGCTATTCTTATTCCTCGCATTCCTATGATTCCAACGGATCTGCTTTTTCAATTTAAAAGATTGCAATTCCCAATTCGATTAGCATTTGCAACCACCATCAACAAAGCTCAAGGGCAATCACTAAAAAATGCGGTATAGATCTTAATACAGATTGCTTTACCAATGTACAATTGTATGTTGCATCTTTGAGGGTCGGTAAACCTGACAATCTATTTATACGCACAGACAATGGTACAGCGAAGACTGTTGTATATTCACAAGTTCTACGTAGTTAATTTGTATTGTATCTATCTATCTATCTATCTATATAAAAACGAGTTGTGTGTATACATGTTTGTTTGTTTGTAAAAAGAGCGTTTGCATATGACGTCATTATTAGTACATACGGCTTTGTATATGGACAGACAATGGGAAAGCCAAGAATGTTGTATATTCGCAATTTTTACGTAGTTTGAAACACATATATAAATCTATCTATATTCACAGGTGGGACACAGGGACACAACTACAATGGCGCGTACCTAATATGGCGCGTAACGACTTACGCGCGCGGGGGGGCTTGGGGTGGCGCGAAGCGCCACCCCAACAGCTTGTATATATATATATATATATATATATATATATATATATATATATATATATATATATATATATATATATATTTAAATATATATTTATATTTATATATATACACATATATATACATATATCTATATATATAAAAATAAGTTGTCTGTCTGTGTGTCTGTCGGTCAGGTGACGTCATGTTTCTGTGTCGACTGACGTCATGAAGTTAGTTGTCCTCATTTTTGCTATGACGGTGACGTCATTAAAGATATTTAAGACATGCGTTCACCTAGAAATCTATTAATGTTTAACTTTAAAATGACTGATGAACTTACAATGGCAACAGCCGAGGAAGATGCTTAAAGAGTCTATGCCAAAAAACTTGCTGCTGATAGAGAAAGTCAGAAAAGAAAGCGTGCCGAGGAGTCAAAAGAACAGCAAGGAAACAGGCTTGAGGCTGATAGAGAAAGAAAGAACAGAAAGTGTACCGAAGAACTACCAGAGCAACGCGAAAGCAGACTTTCTGCTAAAAGAGAAAGTGAAAAAAGAAGGCGTGCATGCCGTGAATTGTTTCACCAATTCGTCGTTGATATGTATGCTAAAATTGAATCAGAACGTTTTCTATATATCCGCCTGAATCAGACCAAGCTCCGCTCTGAACAATACATTCATTTGCGAGATGCATTTATAAATGACGGTAATACCACAAACGTTTGAAGATTAACAATTTTACCTTCGTCATATGCTGGCAGTCCCCGTCATATGCATGAATATGCTCAAGATGCTATTGCGTATGTTCGTCTCTATGGTCGTCCAGATTTATTTATTACATTTACAGGTAATCAATCTTGGGACGAGATACTGCAGCTTTTACTTCAAGGACAATCGGCGGTTCATAGACATGACATTACGGCCCGTGTCTTCCGGCAAAAGTTGAAATCACTGATAAACTACATAGTAAAACTTGAAGTGTTTGGGTCAGTGCGATGCTGGATGTACTCAGTGGAATGGCAAAAACGAGGTTTGCCACACGCACATACACTAATCTGGCTACATAAAAAAATTACTTCAAACGAAATTGATGATGTGATTTCCGCTGAAATACCTGATGAAAATGTCGATAAGGGATTACATGATATTACTGTAAAAAATATGATACATGGACCTTGCGGTGCACTGAACGAAAATTCACCGTTCACCCCAATCAACATGAATGCTTCTTTTTACGCCTGCTTTTGATGAATGTACCCGGTCCGACATCCTTTGAGTATTTGAGAACTGTAAACGGTACTATACATGACACTTACCGTAGTGCATGCCAAGCTCTGAATTTATTGGAGAATGACCAACACTGGGATAACTGCATCAATGACGCGTGCGAAACGTCAACCCCAAGTCAAATTCGTGCATTGTTTGGCATCATTTTAACAACTTGCTCTCCATCAGCTCCTACAGACTTATGGGAAAAATATAAGTCAAAAATGTCCGAAGATATACTCCATCGAAAACAGTTAGAGACGTCAGATATGACTTTTGATTTTACATCAGAAATTTAAAACTACACTTTAGTTATTATAGAAGATTTGTGCGTACGTATGGCAAACAAACCTCTTCAGGATTTTGGAATGCCTTCACCTAACCGTATCGCAGCTGTTTCGACATGTGTAGAATTGGATCATGAACAAGGTTACAGTACGAGTGATCTATTGTCGTATGTACAAAATAACATTTCCAAGTTAACGTCGGAACAAAAAGACATATATGATACGATAATGCATTGTGTCGATAACAACGTTGGAGAAATTTTCTTTTTGGATGCGCCAGGAGGTACTGGTAAAACGTTTGTGATAAAACTGATTCTGGCATCAATTCGATCAAAAATGATATAGCGTTGGCAATTGCGTCGTCCGGAATAGCCGCAACATTGCTGCCTGGTGGAAGAACTGCTCATTCCGCTTTGAAATTGCCTCTGAATTTGCATTCTACAGAAACTCCCACGTGCAGTATTTCCAAATCATCTGGGATGGGTAAAGTATTGCAGCAATACAAACTTATTATTTGGGATGAGTGCGCAATGGCACACAAAAAATCGCTCGAGGCTCTGGATCAATGCTTGAAAGATTTGCGAGGGAAGTCGAAACCCTTTGGCATTACATTAATATTGCTTGCGTGAGATTTCAGGCAAACATTACCTATAATACCTAGATCAACTCCTGCAGACGAAATGAATGCTTGCCAGAAAAATTCTAATTTATGGGCACACGTAAAAACATTAAAATTAACTACAAATATGCGTGTCCGATTGCAAAACGATGACTCTGGTCAAACATTTTCAGATCAATTGCTGGCAATTGGAAACGGAAAGCTCCCAGTAGACTCAATTTCAGGACGTATACAACTACCTGCTGATTTCTGTAATTTAGTGACGTCCAAAAATGAATTGATTGAAAAAGTATTTCCGAATATTCTAAAAAATTATAAAAATAATAAATGGCTAAGTGAAAGAGCGATTCTCGCACCCAAAAATATAGACGTCCACGAAATCAACAATATTGTTTTGACCAAGATTCGAGACCAGGCAGTCCTTTACAAGTCAGTCGACACAGTTTTGGAACCAAATGAAGCGGTTAATTATCCATCTGAATTTTTAAATTCCGTGGATCTTTCAGGGTTTCCACCACACGTGCTACAAATAAAAATAGGCGTACCAATAATACTTTTAAGAAATATCAACCCACCAAAGCTTTGCAATGGCACGCGACTTGCCGTAAAAAAAAAACAATGGAAAACCTAATAGAGGCCACAATCTTGACAGGGCCTTTTGAGGGTGAGGCTGTTCTTATTCCTCGCATTCCCATGATTCCAACGGATCTGCCTTTTCAATTTAAAAGATTGCAATTCCCAATTCGATTAGCATTTGCAATCACCATTAACAAAGCTCAAGGACAATCATTAGAAAAATGTGGTATATATCTTAATACTGATTGTTTTTCCCATGGACAATTGTACGTTGCATGTTCGAGGGTCGGTAAACCTGACAGTCTATTTATATACAGCGACAATTGGACAGCGAAGAATGTTGTATATTCGCAAGTTTTACGCAATTAATTTGTATTGTATCTATCTATCTATCTATCTATATAAAAACGACTTGTGTGTATGCATGTTTGTTTGTTTGTAAAAAGAGCGTTTGCATATGACGTCATTTTTAGTACATACGGCTTTGTATATGCACAGACAATGGGAAAGCCAAGTATGTTGTATATTCGCAATTTTTACGTAGTTTGAAACACATATATAAATCTATCTATATTCTCAGATGGGACACAGGAACACAACTACAATGGCGCGTAACTAATATGGCGCGTAACGACTTACACGCGCGGGGGGGGGGTCTTGGGGGGCGCGAAGCGCCCCACCAACTAGGTGTTGGGGTTGCGCAATGCGCCACCCCAACAGCTAGTATATATATATATATATATATATATATATATATATATATATATATATATATATATATATATATATATACATGTGTGTGTATATGTATATATATTATACTTAATGAAATATCTAAATATAAAAAACGACCTATACAGGTCACAAGTTTGAAAAAAAAACTCGTTAAGAGCCTTAATTTTGGTGGAAAAAATCCCGTGAGTGACGACGTATTTTTCACACATTTCAAGAGCATACATACGTCATGTTTGCCTCAGTAGTGGTTGCATCGTTTTTGTCATCTACAATGCAGGTAAAATTGCATAAGAAACATATGATCGACAAGAAAAATCATATGACCCATCATATTTTTCAGCACATTTCAAGAGAATAAATTACATCATCCCCCCCCATGAGTGAACAGGTCGTTTTTGCATCTATGACGTATGCAGCATTACAAAAGGAAAACAGTTAGTTATAAAATACCAAGTGTAATTAGTCTATTTACAAAAGGCGTTTTAACCAGTTTCATAACGCCTAAAGGAAAAATGAACAACATAGACCCTCAAATGTAACAAGACCAATCCGAGCAGCTAAGGTAAAGGGTATTGAAAAAATGTCTTGAGTAATGAAAAGCGAAAAAGAAGAACAAATAATATACAGTTAGAATAATTGTGTCAGCGACAATTACAACGAGTCAAAAACAAAAGTGGAGAGTAAAGAAATATCCAGATCGAAGATGTGCGGTAGCAAGAATTAAAACGAGCCAAAAATGAAAGTGAAGAACAAACAAATATGCGGTTCCTCTCCCACACTTGTTCCACCGAGCGCTGTTGTTCCGGCGGACAGGAGTAACGTATTGGATTGAAGTGAATGCATTGGTAGTACTGTTGTTTTTTTGTACATGCTTGTGGACTGTATACAGGACATCCAACACAAAATGATAAGAATAATTATGGAATTCGAATCAAAAGTTTCAAAAATCCATCTGACGTGACAAGTACTTTTATTGTTTCCAAAGAGCAAATTATGTCGTAGCACATACACCAGAAGCGTAATAGTTTTTTCCAATTTTTCTAATGATTAAATTTGCGGGTTTAAGGTTTTACCTGTTAATCGCTTTTGTCTCAAAACAAGAAAAATAACCGATTTTTGACAGCCAATTATTGAGTCGAAAAGGCAACTTTGTCAAAGGTGCTTATAAAGAAACAGAAGATTTAGATTCAAGGTTAATTCTTCAAGTTATGATCATAACTTGAAGAAATCTTGAATGCATTGAGTGCAATGCAAATCTTGAAGAAATGGTCACTTTTCTTAGTTATTTTTAATATTTGTTGTTTTGTCAAATGCAATAATGCCCGCCAATGATACAAAAAGATTTAATCATTTATATATTTCAATGAAATCATAATAGATTGCCCAATGGATAGAAAGCGATACTATGGCAATTAGTTTATCAATCGAAACTGACAAAGCTTTAATTTCCATGGCTAAGGTGAAATTTAGTTTTTTTTTGTAGGGCGGTTCTAAGTCATTTATTCTCCTCGGTTAATCTGATTGGTTCATGTAGTCCATATGTCAGAATAACACTTGACGTCAAACACTATCTTCTGGCAAGGCACGGCACCTGTCCATCAAGATACCTATCCAAAGATAAGATACATTTGCAATAAAACTGACCAAAATCAAAACCAATTAGAGAGGTTTACATATATATTATCCAAAGACCCTGTCGCACGAAAGGCACCAAAAAGAACGTAGACCATAACGTATACTCGTTCGTGAACACCAGAGATTGAGAAAAAAGTTTTGCCCGCTTGCTCAAGACACAAAACCAGGTTCGAACCTTGGCTTTAGCATTAATACAAAAGAAGAAAAAACAAGAGCTAAGAGCTCATATGGCACTTGTGACGAGGCATGAAGAGCTAAGAGCCAAGAGATTATACGGTGTGAGCTCTAACAAAATTCTATGAATCAATAGATTGATTTAAAAAGGAAAATAAGAGGCTTAATGCCGGTCAGGATTTAAAATAAGAGCTCTGAGTCACGATGTCCTTCTAAATATCAAAATTCATTAAGATCCGATCACCCACTCGTAAGTTATAAATACCTATTTTTTCTAATTTTTCCTCTCCCTTTAGCCCCCCAGATGGTCGAATCTGGGAAAACGACTTTATCAAGTCAAATTGTGCAGCTCCCTGACACGCCTACCAATTTTCATCGTCCTAGCACGTCCAGAAGCACCAACATCACCAAATCACTGAACCCCTCTCCCCAATTCCTCCAAAGAGAGCGAATCCAGTACGATTCTGTCAATTACGTATCAAGGACATTTGTTTATTCTATCCACCAAGCTTCATCCCAATTCCTCCACTCCAACTATTTTTCCAAGAGTTCCCCCTCCAACTCCCCCCAATGTCAAAAGATCTGGTTGGGATTTGAAATAAGAGCTCTGAGACATGAATTCCTTCTAAAAATCAAATTTCATTAAGATCCGATCATCTATTCGTAAGATAAAAAAAACCCCAATTTTCACGTTTTCCAAGAATTCCGGTTTCCCCCTCCAACTCCCCCCCAATGGCAAAGGATGGTCGGAATTTAAAATTAGAACTTTAAAGCACAAGATCCTTCTAAATATCAAATTTCATTAAGATCTGGTCACCCTTTCGTGAGTTACGAATACCTCAATTTTCAAACTTACCCCCCCCCCCCCAATTCCACCAAAGAGAGCAGATCCGGTCCGGTTATGTCAGTCAAGTATCTTAGACAGGTTTCTATTCTTCCCATCCAGTTTCATCCTGATCTCACCGCTTTAAGTATTTTCTAAGATTTGCAGTCCCGCCAACTGCCACCCTCCCCCCCCCCAATTACGCTTGATCCGGTTGAGATTTAAAATAATAGATCTGAGTTACGAGGTCCTTCTAAATATGAAGTTTCTTGAAGATCCGATCACTCCTTCGTAAGTTAAAAATACGCAGTTTTTCTTATTTTTCAGAATTTACACCCCTCCCCCCAATAGAGCGGATCCGTTCCAATTATTTAAATCACGTATGTAAGACTTCTGCTTATTTTTCCCATCAAGTTTCATCCCGATCCCTCCAATCTAAGCATTTTCCATGATTTTAGGTTCCCCCACCCCAAACTTCCCCCAATGTCACCAGATCCGGTCAGGATTTAAAATAAGAGCTTTAAGACACGATATCCTTCTAAATATAAAATTTCATTGAGATCCGATCACCCGTTCGTAAGTTAAAAATACCTCATTTTTTCTAATTTTTCAGAATTAACCCCTCCCCCAACTACGGTTATGTCAATCACGCATCTAGAACTTGTGTTTATTTTTCCCACCAAGTTTCATCCCGATCCCTCCACTCTAAGCGTTTTCAAAGTTTTAGGTCCCCCCCTCAATTCCCCCCAATGTCACCGGATCCAGTCAGGATTAAAAATAAGAGCTCTGAGACACGATATACTTCCAAACTTCAAATTTCATTAGGATCCGATCACTCCTTCGTAAGTTAAAAATACCTCATTTTTCTAATTTTTGCAGAATTAACCCTCCCCAACTCCCCCAAAGAGAACGGATCCGTTGCGGTTATGTCAATCACGTATCTAGGACTTGTGCTTATTCTTCCCACCAAGTTTCATCCCGATCCCTCCACTCTAAGCGTTTTCCAAGATTTTAGACCCCCCTCAATTCCCCCCAATGTCACCAGATCCAGTCGGGATTTAAAATAAGAGATCATTGAGATCCGATCACTCCTTCGTAAGTTACAAATACCTCATTTTTTCTATTTTTCAGAATTAACCCTAGCACCCCCCCCCACCCCAACTCCCCGAAACAGAGCAGATCCTTTCCGGTTATGTCAATTATGCATCTAGGACTTGTGCTTATTTTTCCCACCAAGTTTCGTCCCGATCCCTCCACTCTAAGTGTTTTCCAAGTTTTAGGTTTCCCCCTCCCAACTCCCCCCAAATGTCACCAGATCCGGTCGGGATTTAAAATAAGAACTCTGAGATACGATATCCTTCTAAGTATCAAATTTCATTGAGATCCGATCACCCATTCGTAAGTTAAAAATATCTCATTTTTTTAATTTTTCAGAATTACCCCCCCCCCCCCCCCCAACTACCCCAAAGAGAGCAGATCCGTTCCGGTTATGTCAGTCATGTATCTAGGACTTGTGCTTAATATTCCCACCAAGTTTCATCCCGATCCCTCCACTCTAAGTTTTTTCCAAGTTTTAGGTTTCCCCCTCCCAGCTTCCCCCCCCCCAATGTCACCAGATCTGGTTGGGATTTAAAATAAGAGCTCTAAGACATCATATCCTTCTAAATATCAAATTTCATTGAGATCCGATCACCCGTTCGTAAGATAAAAATTCCTCATTTTTTAATTTTTCAGAATTACCCCCCCCCCCCCCCCCACCACACCAAAGAGAGCGGATCCGTTCCGGTTATGTTAATCATGTATCTAGGACTTGTGCTTATTTTTCCCACCAAGTTTATATATATATATATATCTATATATATAAAAATAAGTTGTCTGTCTGTCTGTGGATCTGTGGATCAGGTGACGTCATGTTTCGGCTGACGTCATGAAATTAGTTGCCATCATTTTTGTTATGACGATGCTTAGTATATTGTAAAACACATTAATTTGGTTAATAATATACCATTTAAAACACCAAAATGAACATGCTGGAGTAGTCACTCGGTGAGAGAGGGTGTCAGAACGGAGAATGAAGGTCCCAGGTTCATATCCTGGTTAGGCTAAAAAAGGTAAAAAACTAAAAACTAAAAAAAAACTGAAAAAACTAAAAAAAGGCAAAAACTACAAAAAAACTAAAAACTAATAAAAAAATAAAAAAGCCGAAAAACTAAAAAAACTAAAGAAACTAAAAAAAGGAAAAAACTTAAAAAACTAAAAACTAAAAAAAAACAAAAAAAAGGAAAAATGAAAAATAGAAGAGAAAAAGAATACTAATAAAATTATAAATAAAAATAAAAAAAAATAAAAAAGATAAAAAGCTAAAAAAAAGGTAAAAACCAATAAAAACTAAAAAGAAAAAAAGGTAAAAAACTAAAAAAAAAAATTCATCATCAAAAAATACAACTCATGTTTCCAAATGACGTCGTTTGGAGCCCAAATTGAAAATCCAGATCAATTTATGTCTACTTTCAAAGTAAAAGGGCAAATTTATCATAGAGCAGGGTCTCTTCTACCATTCTCAGGCAAGAGTCATAAATTTTTACAATTGTACTTCATCAGTGATAGAAATTCTGAATTGAATGCACGTTGCGAAATTTCTCCCAACATTGAAAGGACAATCGTTTCCCAATTACAACATCTTTTCCACGAAAATAATAATTTAGTGCGTCTGTTCAAAACAGCCATCGATTTGATGCCTATTTATACGCATAAAATTGTTATTTCCGCTGACAAAACGCCTCCTGGCCAACATGTGCGTAGATACAATGCTCCAACTATCGACGAAGTGGCCATCGTTATGGTCGGTGATCAGTTTTTACCTCGAGATATTATTCTCAGGGTTTCCACCACACGTGCTACAACTAAAAATAGGCATACCAATAATACTTTTAAGAAATATAAACCCACCAAAGCTTTGCTATGGCACTCGACCTGCCGTAAAAAAAACAATGGAAAACCTAATAGAGGCCAAAATCTTGACAGGGCCTTTTGAGGGTGAGGCTGTTCTTATTCCTCGCATTCCCAAGATTCCAACGGATCTGCCTTTTCAATTTAAAAGATTGCAATTCCCAATTCGATTAGCATTTGCAATCACCATTAACAAAGCTCAAGGTCAATCATTAGAAAAATGTGGTATAGATCTTAATACTGATTGTTTTTCCCATTGACAATTGTACGTTGCATGTTCGAGGGTCGGTAAACCTGACAATCTATTTATATGCAGCGACAATTGGACAGCGAAGAATGTTGTATATTCGCAAGTTTTACGCAGTTAATTTGTATTTTATCTATCTATCTATCTATCTATCTATATAAAAACGAGTTGTATGTATGCATGTTTGTTTGTTTGTAAAAAGAGCGTTTGCATATGATGTCATTATTAGTACATACGGCTTTGTATATGCAGAGACAATGGGAAAGCCAAGAATGTTGTATATTCGCAATTTTTACGTAGTTTAACTCCTGCAGACGAAATGAATGCTTGCCTAAAAAATTCTAATTTATAGGCACACGTAAAAATATTAAAATTAAATACAAATATGCGTGTCCGATTGCAAAACGATGACTCTGGTCAAACAGTAGACTCAATTTCAGGACGTATACAACTACCTGCTGATTTCTGTAATTTAGTGACGTCCAAAAATGAATTGATTGAAAAAGTATTTCCGAATATTCTAAAAAATTATAAAAATAATAAATGGCTAAGTGAAAGAGCGATTCTCGCACCCAAAAATATAGACGTCCACGAAATCAACAATATTGTTTTGAACAAGATTCGAGACCAGGCAGTCCTTTACAAGTCAGTCGACACAGTTTTGGAACCAAATGAAGCGGTTAATTATCCATCTGAATTTTTAAATTCCATAGATCCTCTAGGGTTTCCACCACACGTGCTACAACTAAAAATAGGCGTACCAATAATACTTTTAAGAAATATCAACCCACCAAAGCTTTGCAATGGCACGTGACTTGCCGTAAAAAAAAAAAACAATGGAAAACCTAAAAGAGGCCACAATCTTGACATAGCCTTATGAGGGTGAGGCTGTTCTTATTCCTCGCATTCCCATGATTCCAACGGATCTGCTTTTTCAATTTAAAAGATTGCAATTCCCAATTCGATTAGTATTTGCAATCACCATTAACAAAGCTCAAGGTCAATCATTAGAAAAATGTGGTATAGATCTTAATCCTGATTGTTTTTCCCATGGACAATTGTACGTTGCATGTTCCAGGGTCGGTAAACCTGACAATGTATTTATATGCAGCGACAATTGGACAGCGAAGAATGTTGTTTATTCGCAAGTTTTACGCAGTTAATTTGTATTGTATCTATCTATATAAAAACGAGTTATGTGGATGCATGTTTGTTTGTTTGTAAAAAGAGCGTTTGTATATGACGTCATTATTAGTACATACGGCTTTGCATATGCACAGACAATGGGAAAGCCAAGAATGTTGTTTATTCGCAATTTTTGCTTAGTTTGAAACACATATATAAATCTATCTATATTCACAGGTGGGACACAGGGACACAACTACAATGGCGCATAACTAATATGGCGCGTAACGACTTACGCGCGCGGGGGGGCTTGGGGGGGCGCGAAGCGCCCCACCAACTAGGTGTTGGGGTGGCGCGAAGCGCCACCCCAACAGCTAGTATATATATATATATCTATACTAGCTGTTGGGGTGGCGCTACACCAACTAGGTGTTGCCACCCCAACAGCTAGTAAAAGGAAAAAATGGTGTTGGGGTGGCGCAACACCAACTAGGTGTTGGGGTGGCGCGAAGCGCCACCCCAACAGCTAGTATATATATATATCTATACTAGCTGTTGGGGTGGCGCTTCGCGCCACCCCAACACCTAGTTGGTGGGGGCGCTTCGCGCCCCCCCCCAAGCCCCCCCGCGCGCGTAAGTCATTACGCGCCATTGTAGTTGTGTCCCTATGTCCCACCTGTGAATATAGATATATATATATATATATATATATATATATATATATATATATATATATTATATATATATATATATATATATATATATATATATATATATATATATATATATATATATATATATATATATATATATATATATATATATATATGTTTTTAACTACGTAAAACTTGCGAATATACAACATTCTTTGCTGTCCCATTGTCTGTGCATATAAATAGATTGTCAGGTTTACCGACTCTTGAACATGCATGGTCCATGGGAAAACAATCCGTATTCAGATCTATACCTCATGATTCTAATGATTGCCCTTGAGCTTTGTTGATGGTGATTGCTAATCGACCGTTCCCTGAGTCGCCATCGTCATTTATATATCCCCCTGTGCACCCCGGCGTCCCCTTTGTAGTTATGTCCCTGTGTCCCGGTCGTCATTTATATTCCCTGTGTCCCGGTCGTCATTTGTGTCCCGGTGTTCCAGTCTGTGATTTCTCTTTGAGTGTCCCGGGCGTCATTTATATTCCTTGTGTCCCGGTGTCCCGGTCGTCATTTATATCCCCCTGTGCCCCTCGGCGTCCCCATTGTAATTGTGTCCCTGTGTCCCGGTCGTCATTTATATTCCCTGTGTCCCGGTCGTCATTTGTATCCCGGTGTCCCGGTCTGTATATACATTCGTTTTTTAGTTTTGTTTTTCTCCTTTATTTTTTTCCTTTTTTCTTTTTTTCTTTTTTAGTTTATTTAGATTTTTAGATTTTTTAGTTTTTTTATTAGTTTTTAGTTTTTTTGTAGTTTTTACCATTTTTTAGTTTTTTTAGTTTTTTTTTTTACTTATGTCCTGGTCGTCATTTATACTCCCTGTGTCCCGGTCGTCATTTGTGTCTCGGTGCTTTGTTGATTGCTAATTTATATTATATTTATATTTATATTTTTTATATTCATTAATATTTTTTTAGTTTTCTTTTTCTCTTATTTTTCAGTTTTTTCCTTTTTTTTAGTTTTTTCTTTTTTAGTTTTTAGTTTTTTTTGTTTTTTACCTTTTTTTAGTTTTTTTAGTTTTTTAGCTTTTTTAGTTTTTTTATTAGTTTTTAGTTTTTTTTTAGTTTTTGCCTTTTTTTAGTTTTTTCAGTTTTTTTTAGTTTTTAGTTTTTTACCTTTTTTTAGTTTTTTTTAGTTTTTTAGCTTTTTTAGTTTTTTTTCTTTTTAGTTTTTTTTGTAGTTTTTACCTTTTTTAGTTTTTTTTCTTCTTTTGTATTAGTGTGAAATAATTCAGACGTCATATGCGGACAAACACGACGTCACTCGACAGACAGACAGACAGAAATAACCCACAAACAACTTATTTTTATATATATTCATTCATATTTTTTTAGTTTTCTTTTTGTCTTTTATTTTTCAGTTTTTTCCTTTTTTTTAGTTTTTTTCTTTTTTAGTTTTTAGTTTTTTTTTAGTTTTTTTCCTTTTTTTAGTTTTTTTTAGTTTTTTAAGTTTTTTAGCTTTTTTAGTTTTTTTATTAGTTTTTATTTTTTTTGTAGTTTTTGCCTTTTTTTTATTTTTTTCAGTTTTTTTTTAGTTATTAGATTTTTACCTTTTTTTAGTTTTTTTTAGTTTTTTAGCTTTTTTAGTTTTTTTTTCTTTTTAGTTTTTTTGTAGTTTTTATCTTTTTTAGTTTTTTTCTTCTTTTGTATTAGTGTGAAATAATTCAGACGTCATATGCGGACAAACATGACGTCACCTGATCCACAGATCCACACACAGACAACTTATTTTTATATATATAGACTAGCTGTTGGGGTGGCGCTTCGCGCCACCCCAACACCTAGTTGGTGGGGGCGCTTCGCGCCCCCCCCCAAGCCCCCCCGCGCGCGTAAGTCGTTACGCGCCATATTAGTTACGCGCCATTGTAGTTGTGTCCCTATGTCCCACCTGTGAATATAGATAGATATATATATCTTCTATATATATAAAAATAAGTTGTCTGTCTGTCTGTGGATGGATCAGGTGACGTCACCTGAAAAAACTGGATCAGATGACGTCAAAACTGAAAAAAATAAAAAAAGGCAAAAACTACAAAAAAAACTAAAAACTAATAAAAAAAATAAAAAAGCTAAAAAACTAAAAAAACTAAAAAAAGGCAAAAACTACAAAAAAAAACTAAAAACTAATAAAAAAGCTAAAAAACTAAAAAAACTAAAAAAAGGCAAAACTACAAAAAAAACTAAAAACTAATTAAAAAAAATAAAGCTAAAAAACTAAAAAAACTAAAAAAACTAAAAAAAGGTAAAAAACTAAAAAAACTAAAAACTAAAAAAACTAAAAAAAAGGAAAAAACTGAAAAATAAGCTAAAATAAAGGTAAAAACCAATAAAAAACTAAAAAAAAAAAAGGAAAAAACTAAAAAAAAATTTCATCTAAAAAACTAAAAAAAAACTAAAAAAGGTAAAAACTAAAAGAACTAAAAAAGAAAAAAATAAATGACGAAACTCAAAGAGAAAGCGACCAGGACAAAAGGAATGTTCGATTAGCAATCAACAAAGCACCGGGACACAGGGAGTATAAATGACGACCAGGACATAAGTAAAAAAAAAAAAAAATCTATATATATAAAAATAAGTTGTCTGTGGATCTGTGGATCGTGGATCAGGTGACGTCACCTGAAAAAACTGGATCAGGTGACGTCAAAACTGAAAAAACTAAAAAAAGGCAAAAACTACAAAAAAAACTAAAAACTAATAAAAAAAATAAAAAAGCTAAAAAACTAAAAAAACTAAAAAAAGGCAAAAACTACAAAAAAAACTAAAAACTAATAAAAAAGCTAAAAAACTAAAAAAACTAAAAAAAGACAAAAACTACAAAAAAAACTAAAAACTAATAAAAAAAATAAAAAAGCTAAAAAACTAAAAAAACTAAAAAAACTAAAAAAAGGTAAAAAACTAAAAAAACTAAAAACTAAAAAAAACTAAAAAAAAGGAAAAAACTGAAAAATAAGCTAAAATAAAGGTAAAAACCAATAAAAAACTAAAAAAAAACTGAAAAAACTAAAAAAAGGCAAAAACTACAAAAAAACTAAAAACTAATAAAAAAAGTAAAAAAGCTAAAAAACTAAAAAAACTAAAAAAACTAAAAAAAGGTAAAAAACTAAAAAAAATAAAAAATAAAAAAAAACTAAAAAAAAGGAAAAAACTGAAAAATAAGCTAACATAAAGGTAAAAACCAATAAAAAACTAAAAAGAAAAAAAGGAAAAAACTAAAAAAAATTTTCATCTAAAAAACTAAAAAAAACTAAAAAAGGTAAAAACTAAACGAACTAAAAAAGAAAAAATAAATGACGACACTCAAAGAGAAAGCGACCAGGACAAAAGGAATGTTCGATTAGCAATCAACAAAGCACCGGGACACAGGGAGTATAAATGACGACCAGGACATAAGTAAAAAAAAAAATTAACAAAACTAAAAAGAAGGTAAAAACTACAAAAAAACTAAAAAGAAAAAAAACTAAAAACTAATAAAAAAACTAAAAAATCTAAAAATCTAAATAAACTAAAAAAGAAAAAAAAAGGAAAAAAATAAAGGAGAAAAACAAAACTAAAAAACGAATGTATATACAGACCGGTACACCGGGATACAAATGACGACCGGGACACAGGGAATATAAATGACGACCGGGACACAGGGACACAACTACAACGGGGACACCGGGGGAAACAGGGGGATATAAATGACGACCGGGACAAAAAAACTAAAAAGAAAAAAAAACTAAAAACTAATAAAAAAACTAAAAAATCTAAAAATCTAAATAAGCTAAAAAAGAAAAAAAAAGGAAAAAAATAAAGGAGAAAAACAAAACTAAAAAACGAATGTATATACAGACCGGGACACCGGGATACAAATGACGACCGGGACACAGGGAATATAAATGACGACCGGGACACAGGGACACAACTACAACGGGGACACCGGGGGAAACAGGGGGATGTAAATGACGACCGGGACACCGGGACAGGGAATGGTCGATTAGCAATCACCATCAACAAAGCTCAAGGGCAATCATTAGAATCATGAGGTATAGATCTGAATACAGATTGTTTTCCCATGGACCATTATATGTTGCATGTTCAAGAGTCGGTAAACCTGACAATCTATTTATATGCAAAGACAATGGGACAGCAAAGAATGTTGTATATTCGCAAGTTTTACGTAGTTAAAACCATATATATATATATATATATATATATATATATATATATATATATATATATATATATATATATATATATATATATATATATATATATATATATATATATATATATATATATATATATATATATATATATATATATCTATCTATATTCACAGGTGGGACATAGGGACACAACTACAATGGCGCGTAACTATTATGGCGCGTAACGACTTACGCGCGCGGGGGGGCTTGGGGGGGGGGGGCGCGAAGCGCCCCCACCAACTAGGTGTTGGGGTGGCGCGAAGCGCCACCCCAACAGCTAGTATATATATATATATATATATATATATATATATATATATATATACTAGCTGTTGGGGTGGCGCTTCGCGCCACCCCAACACCTAGTTGGTGGGGGCGCTTCGCGCCCCCCCCCCAAGCCCCCCCGCGCGCGTAAGTCGTTACGCGCCATAATAGTTACGCGCCATTGTAGTTGTGTCCCTATGTCCCACCTGTGAATATAGATATATATATATATATATATATATATATATATATATATATATATATATATATATATATATATATATATATATATATATATATATATATATATGGTTTTAACTACGTAAAACTTGCGAATATACAACATTCTTTGCTGTCCCATTGTCTTTGCATATAAATAGATTGTCAGGTTTACCGACTCTTGAACATGCAACATATAATGGTCCATGGGAAAACAATCTGTATTCAGATCTATACCTCATGATTCTAATGATTGCCCTTGAGCTTTGTTGATGGTGATTGCTAATCGACCATTCCCTGGCCCGGTGTCCCGGTCGTCATTTACATCCCCCTGTTTCCCCCGGTGTCCCTGTTGTAGTTGTGTCCCTGTGTCCCGGTCGTCATTTATATTCCCTGTGTCCCGGTCGTCATTTGTATCCCGGTGTCCCAGTCTGTATATACATTCGTTTTTTAGTTTTGTTTTTCTCCTTTATTTTTTTCCTTTTTTTTTTCTTTTTTAGCTTATTTAGATTTTTAGATTTTTTAGTTTTTTTATTAGTTTTTAGTTTTTTTTTCTTTTTAGTTTTTTTTGTCCCGGTCGTCATTTATATCCCCCTGTTTCTCCCGGTGTCCCCGTTGTAGTTGTGTCCCTGTGTCCCGGTCGCCATTTATATTCCCTGTGTCCCGGTCGTCATTTGTATCCCGGTGTACCGGTCTGTATATACATTCGTTTTTTAGTTTTGTTTTTCTCCTTTATTTTTTTCCTTTTTTTTTCTTTTTTAGTTTATTTAGATTTTTAGATTTTTTAGTTTTTTTTATTAGTTTTTAGTTTTTTTTTCTTTTTAGTTTTTTTGTAGTTTTTACCTTCTTTTTAGTTTTGTTAATTTTTTTTTTTACTTATGTCCTGGTCGTCATTTATACTCCCTGTTTCCCGGTGCTTTGTTGATTGCTAATCGAACATTCCTTTTGTCCTGGTCGCTTTCTCTTTGAGTGTCGTCATTTATTTTTTTCTTTTTTAGTTCTTTTAGTTTTTACCTTTTTTAGTTTTTTTTAGTTTTTTAGATGAAAATTTTTTTTAGTTTTTTCCTTTTTTTCTTTTTATTGGTTTTTACCTTTATGTTAGCTTATTTTTCAGTTTTTTCCTTTTTTTTTAGTTTTTTTTTATTTTTTATTTTTTTTAGTTTTTTACCTTTTTTTAGTTTTTTTAGTTTTTTTAGTTTTTTAGCTTTTTTACTTTTTTTATTAGTTTTTAGTTTTTTTGTAGTTTTTGCCTTTTTTTAGTTTTTTCAGTTTTTTTTTTAGTTTTTTATTGGTTTTTACCTTTATTTTAGCTTATTTTTCAGTTTTTTCCTTTTTTTTTAGTTTTTTTTAGTTTTTAGTTTTTTTAGTTTTTTACCTTTTTTTAGTTTTTTTAGTTTTTTTAGTTTTTTAGCTTTTTTATTTTTTTTATGTTTTTAGTTTTTTTTGTAGTTTTTGCCTTTTTTTTAGTTTTTTTAGTTTTTTAGCTTTTTTATTAGTTTTTAGTTTTTTTTGTAGTTTTTGCCTTTTTTTAGTTTTTTTAGTTTTTTAGCTTTTTTATTTTTTTTATTATTTTTTAGTTTTTTTTGTATTTTTTGCCTTTTTTTAGTTTTTTCAGTTTTGACGTCACCTGATCCAGTTTTTTCAGGTGACGTCACCTGATCCACGATCCACAGATCCACAGACAACTTATTTTTATATATATAGATAGTTTTTTTTTTTTACTTATGTCCTGGTCGTCATTTATACTCCCTGTGTCCCGGTGCTTTGTTGATTGCTAATCGAACATTCCTTTTGTCCTGGTCGCTTTCTCTTTGAGTTTCGTCATTTATTTTTTTCTTTTTTAGTTCTTTTAGTTTTTACTTTTTTAGTTTTTTTTAGTTTTTTAGATGAAATTTTTTTTTAGTTTTTTCCTTTTTTTCTTTTTAGTTTTTTATTGGTTTTTACCTTTATTTTAGCTTATTTTTCAGTTTTTTCCTTTTTTTTAGTTTTTTTTAATTTTTTATTTTTTTTAGCTTTTTTACTTTTTTTATTAGTTTTTAGTTTTTTTTGTAGTTTTTTGCCTTTTTTTAGTTTTTTCAGTTTTTTTTTTAGTTTTTTATTGGTTTTTTACCTTTATTTTAGCTTATTTTTCAGTTTTTTCCTTTTTTTTTAGTTTTTTTTAGTTTTTAGTTTTTTTAGTTTTTTTAGTTTTTTACCTTTTTTTAGTTTTTTTAGTTTTTTAGCTTTTTTATTTTTTTTATTAGTTTTTAGTTTTTTTTGTAGTTTTTGCCTTTTTTTAGTTTTTTTAGTTTCTTAGCTTTTTTATTAGTTTTTAGTTTTTTTGTAGTTTTTGCCTTTTTTTAGTTTTTTTAGTTTCTTAGCTTTTTTATTAGTTTTTAGTTTTTTTTGTAGTTTTTGCCTTTTTTTAGTTTTTTTAGTTTTTTAGCTTTTTTATTTTTTTTATTAGTTTTTAGTTTTTTTTGTAGTTTTTGCCTTTTTTTAGTTTTTTCAGTTTTGACGTCACCTGATCCAGTTTTTTCAGGTGACGTCACCTGATCCATCCATCCACAGACAGACAGACAACTTATTTTTATATATATAGATAGATATATATATATATATATATATATATATATATATATATATATATATATATATATATATATATATATATATATATATATATGTTTTTAACTACGTAAAACTTGCGAATATACAACATTCTTTGCTGTCCCATTGTCTGTGCATATAAATAGATTGTCAGGTT
>NW_027064521.1:0-25716 GCF_032884065.1 Artemia franciscana
TTTTCTCTTTTCCTATTTCAAAAGTTTTAGTTTTCGAGGGTAATAGCTACGTATGTTGAAAAAATGAAGATATTAGACTATTTTATGATTGCAAATGGTAAAGAATGTGATTAAAGGCTCTTTTCCTATTTCAAAAGTTTTAGTTTTCGAGGGTAATAGCTACGTATGTTGAAAAAATGAAGATATTAGACTATTTTATGATTGCAAATGGTAAAGAATGTGATTAAAGGCTCTTTTCCTATTTCAAAAGTTTTAGTTTTCGAGGGTAATAGCTACGTATGTTGAAAAAATGAAGATATTAGACTATTTTATGATTGCAAATGGTAAAGAATGTGATTAAAGGCTCTTTTCCTATTTCAAAAGTTTTAGTTTTCGAGGGTAATAGCTACGTATGTTGAAAAAATGAAGATATTAGACTATTTTATGATTGCAAATGGTAAAGAATGTGATTAAAGGCTCTTTTCCTATTTCAAAAGTTTTAGTTTTCGAGGGTAATAGCTACGTATGTTGAAAAAATGAAGATATTAGACTATTTTATGATTGCAAATGGTAAAGAATGTGATTAAAGGCTCTTTTCCTATTTCAAAAGTTTTAGTTTTCGAGGGTAATAGCTACGTATGTTGAAAAAATGAAGATATTAGACTCAAATGGTAAAGAATGTGATTAAAGGCTCTTTTCCTATTTCAAAAGTTTTAGTTTTCGAGGGTAATAGCTACGTATGTTGAAAAAATGAAGATATTAGACTATTTTATGATTGCAAATGGTAAAGAATGTGATTAAAGGCTCTTTTCCTATTTCAAAAGTTTTAGTTTTCGAGGGTAATAGCTACGTATGTTGAAAAAATGAAGATATTAGACTATTTTATGATTGCAAATGGTAAAGAATGTGATTAAAGGCTCTTTTCCTATGTCAAAAGTTTTAGTTTTCGAGGGTAATAGCTACGTATGTTGAAAAAATGAAGATATTAGACTATTTTATGATTGCAAATGGTAAAGAATGTGATTAAAGGCTCTTTTCCTATGTCAAAAGTTTTAGTTTTCGAGGGTAATAGCTACGTATGTTGAAAAAATGAAGATATTAGACTATTTTATGATTGCAAATGGTAAAGAATGTGATTAAAGGCTCTTTTCCTATGTCAAAAGTTTTAGTTTTCGAGGGTAATAGCTACGTATGTTGAAAAAATGAAGATATTAGACTATTTTATGATTGCAAATGGTAAAGAATGTGATTAAAGGCTCTTTTCATATGTCAAAAGTTTTAGTTTTCGAGGGTAATAGCTACGTATGTTGAAAAAATGAAGATATTAGACTATTTTATGATTGCAAATGGTAAAGAATGTGATTAAAGGCTCTTTTCATATGTCAAAAGTTTTAGTTTTCGAGGGTAATAGCTACGTATGTTGAAAAAATGAAGATATTAGACTATTTTATGTTGCAAATGGTAAAGAATGTGATTAAAGGCTCTTTTCCTATTTCAAAAGTTTTAGTTTTCGAGGGTAATAGCTACGTATGTTGAAAAAATGAAGATATTAGACTAGTTTATGATTGCAAATGGTAAAGAATGTGATTAAAGGCTCTTTTCCTATTTCAAAAGTTTTAGTTTTCGAGGGTAATAGCTTTGTCTATTACCCTCTTTGTCTCTAAGAATGTGATTAAAGGCTCTTTTCCTATTTCAAAAGTTTTAGTTTTCGAGGGTAATAGCTACGTATGTTGAAAAAATGAAGATTTAGACTATTTTATGATTGCAAATGGTAAAGAATGTGATTAAAGGCTCTTTTCCTATTTCAAAAGTTTTAGTTTTCGAGGGTAATAGCTACTTATGTTGAAAAAATGAAGATATTAGACTATTTTATGATTGCAAATGGTAAAGAATGTGATTAAAGGCTCTTTTCCTATTTCAAAAGTTTTAGTTTTCGAGGGTAATAGCTACGTATGTTGAAAAAATGAAGATATTAGACTATTTTATGATTGCAAATGGTAAAGAATGTGATTAAAGGCTCTTTTCCTATTTCAAAAGTTTTAGTTTTCGAGGGTAATAGCTACGTATGTTGAAAAAATGAAGATATTAGACTATTTTATGATTGCAAATGGTAAAGAATGTGATTAAAGGCTCTTTTCCTATTTCAAAAGTTTTAGTTTTCGAGGGTAATAGCTACGTATGTTGAAAAAATGAAGATATTAGACTATTTTATGATTGCAAATGGTAAAGAATGTGATTAAAGGCTCTTTTCCTATTTCAAAAGTTTTAGTTTTCGAGGGTAATAGCTACGTATGTTGAAAAAATGAAGATATTAGACTATTTTATGATTGCAAATGGTAAAGAATGTGATTAAAGGCTCTTTTCCTATTTCAAAAGTTTTAGTTTTCGAGGGTAATAGCTACGTATGTTGAAAAAATGAAGATATTAGACTATTTTATGATTGCAAATGGTAAAGAATGTGATTAAAGGCTCTTTTCCTATTTCAAAAGTTTTAGTTTTCGAGGGTAATAGCTACGTATGTTGAAAAAATGAAGATATTAGACTATTTTATGATTGCAAATGGTAAAGAATGTGATTAAAGGCTCTTTTCCTATTTCAAAAGTTTTAGTTTTCGAGGGTAATAGCTACGTATGTTGAAAAAATGAAGATATTAGACTATTTTATGATTGCAAATGGTAAAGAATGTGATTAAAGGCTCTTTTCCTATTTCAAAAGTTTTAGTTTTCGAGGGTAATAGCTACGTATGTTGAAAAAATGAAGATATTAGACTATTTTATGATTGCAAATGGTAAAGAATGTGATTAAAGGCTCTTTTCCTATGTCAAAAGTTTTAGTTTTCGAGGGTAATAGCTACGTATGTTGAAAAAATGAAGATATTAGACTATTTTATGATTGCAAATGGTAAAGAATGTGATTAAAGGCTCTTTTCCTATTTCAAAAGTTTTAGTTTTCGAGGGTAATAGCTACGTATGTTGAAAAAATGAAGATATTAGACTATTTTATGATTGCAAATGGTAAAGAATGTGATTAAAGGCTCTTTTCCTATTTCAAAAGTTTTAGTTTTCGAGGGTAATAGCTACGTATGTTGAAAAAATGAAGATATTAGACTATTTTATGATTGCAAATGGTAAAGAATGTGATTAAAGGCTCTTTTCCTATTTCAAAAGTTTTAGTTTTCGAGGGTAATAGCTACGTATGTTGAAAAAATGAAGATATTAGACTATTTTATGATTGCAAATGGTAAAGAATGTGATTAAAGGCTCTTTTCCTATTTCAAAAGTTTTAGTTTTCGAGGGTAATAGCTACTATGTTGAAAAAATCTATTTTATGATTGCAAATGGTAAAGAATGTGATTAAAGGCTCTTTTCCTATTTCAAAAGTTTTAGTTTTCGAGGGTAATAGCTACGTATGTTGAAAAAATGAAGATATTAGACTATTTTATGATTGCAAATGGTAAAGAATGTGATTAAAGGCTCTTTTCCTATTTCAAAAGTTTTAGTTTTCGAGGGTAATAGCTACGTATGTTGAAAAAATGAAGATATTAGACTATTTTATGATTGCAAATGGTAAAGAATGTGATTAAAGGCTCTTTTCCTATTTCAAAAGTTTTAGTTTTCGAGGGTAATAGCTACGTATGTTGAAAAAATGAAGATATTAGACTATTTTATGATTGCAAATGGTAAAGAATGTGATTAAAGGCTCTTTTCCTATTTCAAAAGTTTTAGTTTTCGAGGGTAATAGCTACGTATGTTGAAAAAATGAAGATATTAGACTATTTTATGATTGCAAATGGTAAAGAATGTGATTAAAGGCTCTTTTCCTATTTCAAAAGTTTTAGTTTTCGAGGGTAATAGCTACGTATGTTGAAAAAATGAAGATATTAGACTATTTTATGATTGCAAATGGTAAAGAATGTGATTAAAGGCTCTTTTCCTATTTCAAAAGTTTTAGTTTTCGAGGGTAATAGCTACGTATGTTGAAAAAATGAAGATATTAGACTATTTTATGATTGCAAATGGTAAAGAATGTGATTAAAGGCTCTTTTCCTATTTCAAAAGTTTTAGTTTTCGAGGGTAATAGCTACGTATGTTGAAAAAATGAAGATATTAGACTATTTTATGATTGCAAATGGTAAAGAATGTGATTAAAGGCTCTTTTCCTATTTCAAAAGTTTTAGTTTTCGAGGGTAATAGCTACGTATGTTGAAAAAATGAAGATATTAGACTATTTTATGATTGCAAATGGTAAAGAATGTGATTAAAGGCTCTTTTCCTATTTCAAAAGTTTTAGTTTTCGAGGGTAATAGCTACGTATGTTGAAAAAATGAAGATATTAGACTATTTTATGATTGCAAATGGTAAAGAATGTGATTAAAGGCTCTTTTCCTATGTCAAAAGTTTTAGTTTTCGAGGGTAATAGCTACGTATGTTGAAAAAATGAAGATATTAGACTATTTTATGATTGCAAATGGTAAAGAATGTGATTAAAGGCTCTTTTCCTATGTCAAAAGTTTTAGTTTTCGAGGGTAATAGCTACGTATGTTGAAAAAATGAAGATATTAGACTATTTTATGATTGCAAATGGTAAAGAATGTGATTAAAGGCTCTTTTCCTATGTCAAAAGTTTTAGTTTTCGAGGGTAATAGCTACGTATGTTGAAAAAATGAAGATATTAGACTATTTTATGATTGCAAATGGTAAAGAATGTGATTAAAGGCTCTTTTCCTATGTCAAAAGTTTTAGTTTTCGAGGGTAATAGCTACGTATGTTGAAAAAATGAAGATATTAGACTATTTTATGATTGCAAATGGTAAAGAATGTGATTAAAGGCTCTTTTCCTATTTCAAAAGTTTTAGTTTTCGAGGGTAATAGCTACGTATGTTGAAAAAATGAAGATATTAGACTATTTTATGATTGCAAATGGTAAAGAATGTGATTAAAGGCTCTTTTCCTATTTCAAAAGTTTTAGTTTTCGAGGGTAATAGCTACGTATGTTGAAAAAATGAAGATATTAGACTATTTTATGATTGCAAATGGTAAAGAATGTGATTAAAGGCTCTTTTCCTATTTCAAAAGTTTTAGTTTTCGAGGGTAATAGCTACGTATGTTGAAAAAATGAAGATATCTTTTTATGATTGCAAATGGTAAAGAATGTGATTAAAGGCTCTTTTCCTATTTCAAAAGTTTTAGTTTTCGAGGGTAATAGCTACGTATGTTGAAAAAATGAAGATATTAGACTATTTTATGATTGCAAATGGTAAAGAATGTGATTAAAGGCTCTTTTCCTATTTCAAAAGTTTTAGTTTTCGAGGGTAATAGCTACGTATGTTGAAAAAATGAAGATATTAGACTATTTTATGATTGCAAATGGTAAAGAATGTGATTAAAGGCTCTTTTCCTATTTCAAAAGTTTTAGTTTTCGAGGGTAATAGCTACGTATGTTGAAAAAATGAAGATATTAGACTATTTTATGATTGCAAATGGTAAAGAATGTGATTAAAGGCTCTTTTCCTATTTCAAAAGTTTTAGTTTTCGAGGGTAATAGCTACGTATGTTGAAAAAATGAAGATATTAGACTATTTTATGATTGCAAATGGTAAAGAATGTGATTAAAGGCTCTTTTCCTATTTCAAAAGTTTTAGTTTTCGAGGGTAATAGCTACGTATGTTGAAAAAATGAAGATATTAGACTATTTTATGATTGCAAATGGTAAAGAATGTGATTAAAGGCTCTTTTCCTATTTCAAAAGTTTTAGTTTTCGAGGGTAATAGCTACGTATGTTGAAAAAATGAAGATATTAGACTATTTTATGATTGCAAATGGTAAAGAATGTGATTAAAGGCTCTTTTCCTATTTCAAAAGTTTTAGTTTTCGAGGGTAATAGCTACGTATGTTGAAAAAATGAAGATATTAGACTATTTTATGATTGCAAATGGTAAAGAATGTGATTAAAGGCTCTTTTCCTATTTCAAAAGTTTTAGTTTTCGAGGGTAATAGCTACGTATGTTGAAAAAATGAAGATATTAGACTATTTTATGATTGCAAATGGTAAAGAATGTGATTAAAGGCTCTTTTCCTATTTCAAAAGTTTTAGTTTTCGAGGGTAATAGCTACGTATGTTGAAAAAATGAAGATATTAGACTATTTTATGATTGCAAATGGTAAAGAATGTGATTAAAGGCTCTTTTCCTATTTCAAAAGTTTTAGTTTTCGAGGGTAATAGCTACGTATGTTGAAAAAATGAAGATATTAGACTATTTTATGATTGCAAATGGTAAAGAATGTGATTAAAGGCTCTTTTCCTATTTCAAAAGTTTTAGTTTTCGAGGGTAATAGCTACGTATGTTGAAAAAATGAAGATATTAGACTATTTTATGATTGCAAATGGTAAAGAATGTGATTAAAGGCTCTTTTCCTATTTCAAAAGTTTTAGTTTTCGAGGGTAATAGCTACGTATGTTGAAAAAATGAAGATATTAGACTATTTTATGATTGCAAATGGTAAAGAATGTGATTAAAGGCTCTTTTCCTATTTCAAAAGTTTTAGTTTTCGAGGGTAATAGCTACGTATGTTGAAAAAATGAAGATATTAGACTATTTTATGATTGCAAATGGTAAAGAATGTGATTAAAGGCTCTTTTCCTATTTCAAAAGTTTTAGTTTTCGAGGGTAATAGCTACGTATGTTGAAAAAATGAAGATATTAGACTATTTTATGATTGCAAATGGTAAAGAATGTGATTAAAGGCTCTTTTCCTATTTCAAAAGTTTTAGTTTTCGAGGGTAATAGCTACGTATGTTGAAAAAATGAAGATATTAGACTATTTTATGATTGCAAATGGTAAAGAATGTGATTAAAGGCTCTTTTCCTATTTCAAAAGTTTTAGTTTTCGAGGGTAATAGCTACGTATGTTGAAAAAATGAAGATATTAGACTATTTTATGATTGCAAATGGTAAAGAATGTGATTAAAGGCTCTTTTCCTATTTCAAAAGTTTTAGTTTTCGAGGGTAATAGCTACGTATGTTGAAAAAATGAAGATATTAGACTATTTTATGATTGCAAATGGTAAAGAATGTGATTAAAGGCTCTTTTCCTATGTCAAAAGTTTTAGTTTTCGAGGGTAATAGCTACGTATGTTGAAAAAATGAAGATATTAGACTATTTTATGATTGCAAATGGTAAAGAATGTGATTAAAGGCTCTTTTCCTATTTCAAAAGTTTTAGTTTTCGAGGGTAATAGCTACGTATGTTGAAAAAATGAAGATATTAGACTATTTTATGATTGCAAATGGTAAAGAATGTGATTAAAGGCTCTTTTCCTATTTCAAAAGTTTTAGTTTTCGAGGGTAATAGCTACGTATGTTGAAAAAATGAAGATATTAGACTATTTTATGATTGCAAATGGTAAAGAATGTGATTAAAGGCTCTTTTCCTATTTCAAAAGTTTTAGTTTTCGAGGGTAATAGCTACGTATGTTGAAAAAATGAAGATATTAGACTATTTTATGATTGCAAATGGTAAAGAATGTGATTAAAGGCTCTTTTCCTATTTCAAAAGTTTTAGTTTTCGAGGGTAATAGCTACGTATGTTGAAAAAATGAAGATATTAGACTATTTTATGATTGCAAATGGTAAAGAATGTGATTAAAGGCTCTTTTCCTATTTCAAAAGTTTTAGTTTTCGAGGGTAATAGCTACGTATGTTGAAAAAATGAAGATATTAGACTATTTTATGATTGCAAATGGTAAAGAATGTGATTAAAGGCTCTTTTCCTATGTCAAAAGTTTTAGTTTTCGAGGGTAATAGCTACGTATGTTGAAAAAATGAAGATATTAGACTATTTTATGATTGCAAATGGTAAAGAATGTGATTAAAGGCTCTTTTCCTATTTCAAAAGTTTTAGTTTTCGAGGGTAATAGCTACGTATGTTGAAAAAATGAAGATATTAGACTATTTTATGATTGCAAATGGTAAAGAATGTGATTAAAGGCTCTTTTCCTATTTCAAAAGTTTTAGTTTTCGAGGGTAATAGCTACGTATGTTGAAAAAATGAAGATATTAGACTATTTTATGATTGCAAATGGTAAAGAATGTGATTAAAGGCTCTTTTCCTATTTCAAAAGTTTTAGTTTTCGAGGGTAATAGCTACGTATGTTGAAAAAATGAAGATATTAGACTATTTTATGATTGCAAATGGTAAAGAATGTGATTAAAGGCTCTTTTCCTATTTCAAAAGTTTTAGTTTTCGAGGGTAATAGCTACGTATGTTGAAAAAATGAAGATATTAGACTATTTTATGATTGCAAATGGTAAAGAATGTGATTAAAGGCTCTTTTCCTATTTCAAAAGTTTTAGTTTTCGAGGGTAATAGCTACGTATGTTGAAAAAATGAAGATATTAGACTATTTTATGATTGCAAATGGTAAAGAATGTGATTAAAGGCTCTTTTCCTATTTCAAAAGTTTTAGTTTTCGAGGGTAATAGCTACGTATGTTGAAAAAATGAAGATATTAGACTATTTTATGATTGCAAATGGTAAAGAATGTGATTAAAGGCTCTTTTCCTATTTCAAAAGTTTTAGTTTTCGAGGGTAATAGCTACGTATGTTGAAAAAATGAAGATATTAGACTATTTTATGATTGCAAATGGTAAAGAATGTGATTAAAGGCTCTTTTCCTATTTCAAAAGTTTTAGTTTTCGAGGGTAATAGCTACGTATGTTGAAAAAATGAAGATATTAGACTATTTTATGATTGCAAATGGTAAAGAATGTGATTAAAGGCTCTTTTCCTATTTCAAAAGTTTTAGTTTTCGAGGGTAATAGCTACGTATGTTGAAAAAATGAAGATATTAGACTATTTTATGATTGCAAATGGTAAAGAATGTGATTAAAGGCTCTTTTCCTATTTCAAAAGTTTTAGTTTTCGAGGGTAATAGCTACGTATGTTGAAAAAATGAAGATATTAGACTATTTTATGATTGCAAATGGTAAAGAATGTGATTAAAGGCTCTTTTCCTATTTCAAAAGTTTTAGTTTTCGAGGGTAATAGCTACGTATGTTGAAAAAATGAAGATATTAGACTATTTTATGATTGCAAATGGTAAAGAATGTGATTAAAGGCTCTTTTCCTATTTCAAAAGTTTTAGTTTTCGAGGGTAATAGCTACGTATGTTGAAAAAATGAAGATATTAGACTATTTTATGATTGCAAATGGTAAAGAATGTGATTAAAGGCTCTTTTCCTATTTCAAAAGTTTTAGTTTTCGAGGGTAATAGCTACGTATGTTGAAAAAATGAAGATATTAGACTATTTTATGATTGCAAATGGTAAAGAATGTGATTAAAGGCTCTTTTCCTATTTCAAAAGTTTTAGTTTTCGAGGGTAATAGCTACGTATGTTGAAAAAATGAAGATATTAGACTATTTTATGATTGCAAATGGTAAAGAATGTGATTAAAGGCTCTTTTCCTATTTCAAAAGTTTTAGTTTTCGAGGGTAATAGCTACGTATGTTGAAAAAATGAAGATATTAGACTATTTTATGATTGCAAATGGTAAAGAATGTGATTAAAGGCTCTTTTCCTATTTCAAAAGTTTTAGTTTTCGAGGGTAATAGCTACGTATGTTGAAAAAATGAAGATATTAGACTATTTTATGATTGCAAATGGTAAAGAATGTGATTAAAGGCTCTTTTCCTATTTCAAAAGTTTTAGTTTTCGAGGGTAATAGCTACGTATGTTGAAAAAATGAAGATATTAGACTATTTTATGATTGCAAATGGTAAAGAATGTGATTAAAGGCTCTTTTCCTATTTCAAAAGTTTTAGTTTTCGAGGGTAATAGCTACGTATGTTGAAAAAATGAAGATATTAGACTATTTTATGATTGCAAATGGTAAAGAATGTGATTAAAGGCTCTTTTCCTATTTCAAAAGTTTTAGTTTTCGAGGGTAATAGCTACGTATGTTGAAAAAATGAAGATATTAGACTATTTTATGATTGCAAATGGTAAAGAATGTGATTAAAGGCTCTTTTCCTATTTCAAAAGTTTTAGTTTTCGAGGGTAATAGCTACGTATGTTGAAAAAATGAAGATATTAGACTATTTTATGATTGCAAATGGTAAAGAATGTGATTAAAGGCTCTTTTCCTATTTCAAAAGTTTTAGTTTTCGAGGGTAATAGCTACGTATGTTGAAAAAATGAAGATATTAGACTATTTTATGATTGCAAATGGTAAAGAATGTGATTAAAGGCTCTTTTCCTATTTCAAAAGTTTTAGTTTTCGAGGGTAATAGCTACGTATGTTGAAAAAATGAAGATATTAGACTATTTTATGATTGCAAATGGTAAAGAATGTGATTAAAGGCTCTTTTCCTATTTCAAAAGTTTTAGTTTTCGAGGGTAATAGCTACGTATGTTGAAAAAATGAAGATATTAGACTATTTTATGATTGCAAATGGTAAAGAATGTGATTAAAGGCTCTTTTCCTATTTCAAAAGTTTTAGTTTTCGAGGGTAATAGCTACGTATGTTGAAAAAATGAAGATATTAGACTATTTTATGATTGCAAATGGTAAAGAATGTGATTAAAGGCTCTTTTCCTATTTCAAAAGTTTTAGTTTTCGAGGGTAATAGCTACGTATGTTGAAAAAATGAAGATATTAGACTATTTTATGATTGCAAATGGTAAAGAATGTGATTAAAGGCTCTTTTCCTATTTCAAAAGTTTTAGTTTTCGAGGGTAATAGCTACGTATGTTGAAAAAATGAAGATATTAGACTATTTTATGATTGCAAATGGTAAAGAATGTGATTAAAGGCTCTTTTCCTATTTCAAAAGTTTTAGTTTTCGAGGGTAATAGCTACGTATGTTGAAAAAATGAAGATATTAGACTATTTTATGATTGCAAATGGTAAAGAATGTGATTAAAGGCTCTTTTCCTATTTCAAAAGTTTTAGTTTTCGAGGGTAATAGCTACGTATGTTGAAAAAATGAAGATATTAGACTATTTTATGATTGCAAATGGTAAAGAATGTGATTAAAGGCTCTTTTCCTATTTCAAAAGTTTTAGTTTTCGAGGGTAATAGCTACGTATGTTGAAAAAATGAAGATATTAGACTATTTTATGATTGCAAATGGTAAAGAATGTGATTAAAGGCTCTTTTCCTATGTCAAAAGTTTTAGTTTTCGAGGGTAATAGCTACGTATGTTGAAAAAATGAAGATATTAGACTATTTTATGATTGCAAATGGTAAAGAATGTGATTAAAGGCTCTTTTCCTATTTCAAAAGTTTTAGTTTTCGAGGGTAATAGCTACGTATGTTGAAAAAATGAAGATATTAGACTATTTTATGATTGCAAATGGTAAAGAATGTGATTAAAGGCTCTTTTCCTATTTCAAAAGTTTTAGTTTTCGAGGGTAATAGCTACGTATGTTGAAAAAATGAAGATATTAGACTATTTTATGATTGCAAATGGTAAAGAATGTGATTAAAGGCTCTTTTCCTATTTCAAAAGTTTTAGTTTTCGAGGGTAATAGCTACGTATGTTGAAAAAATGAAGATATTAGACTATTTTATGATTGCAAATGGTAAAGAATGTGATTAAAGGCTCTTTTCCTATTTCAAAAGTTTTAGTTTTCGAGGGTAATAGCTACGTATGTTGAAAAAATGAAGATATTAGACTATTTTATGATTGCAAATGGTAAAGAATGTGATTAAAGGCTCTTTTCCTATTTCAAAAGTTTTAGTTTTCGAGGGTAATAGCTACGTATGTTGAAAAAATGAAGATATTAGACTATTTTATGATTGCAAATGGTAAAGAATGTGATTAAAGGCTCTTTTCCTATTTCAAAAGTTTTAGTTTTCGAGGGTAATAGCTACGTATGTTGAAAAAATGAAGATATTAGACTATTTTATGATTGCAAATGGTAAAGAATGTGATTAAAGGCTCTTTTCCTATTTCAAAAGTTTTAGTTTTCGAGGGTAATAGCTACGTATGTTGAAAAAATGAAGATATTAGACTATTTTATGATTGCAAATGGTAAAGAATGTGATTAAAGGCTCTTTTCCTATTTCAAAAGTTTTAGTTTTCGAGGGTAATAGCTACGTATGTTGAAAAAATGAAGATATTAGACTATTTTATGATTGCAAATGGTAAAGAATGTGATTAAAGGCTCTTTTCCTATTTCAAAAGTTTTAGTTTTCGAGGGTAATAGCTACGTATGTTGAAAAAATGAAGATATTAGACTATTTTATGATTGCAAATGGTAAAGAATGTGATTAAAGGCTCTTTTCCTATTTCAAAAGTTTTAGTTTTCGAGGGTAATAGCTACGTATGTTGAAAAAATGAAGATATTAGACTATTTTATGATTGCAAATGGTAAAGAATGTGATTAAAGGCTCTTTTCCTATTTCAAAAGTTTTAGTTTTCGAGGGTAATAGCTACGTATGTTGAAAAAATGAAGATATTAGACTATTTTATGATTGCAAATGGTAAAGAATGTGATTAAAGGCTCTTTTCCTATTTCAAAAGTTTTAGTTTTCGAGGGTAATAGCTACGTATGTTGAAAAAATGAAGATATTAGACTATTTTATGATTGCAAATGGTAAAGAATGTGATTAAAGGCTCTTTTCCTATTTCAAAAGTTTTAGTTTTCGAGGGTAATAGCTACGTATGTTGAAAAAATGAAGATATTAGACTATTTTATGATTGCAAATGGTAAAGAATGTGATTAAAGGCTCTTTTCCTATTTCAAAAGTTTTAGTTTTCGAGGGTAATAGCTACGTATGTTGAAAAAATGAAGATATTAGACTATTTTATGATTGCAAATGGTAAAGAATGTGATTAAAGGCTCTTTTCCTATTTCAAAAGTTTTAGTTTTCGAGGGTAATAGCTACGTATGTTGAAAAAATGAAGATATTAGACTATTTTATGATTGCAAATGGTAAAGAATGTGATTAAAGGCTCTTTTCCTATTTCAAAAGTTTTAGTTTTCGAGGGTAATAGCTACGTATGTTGAAAAAATGAAGATATTAGACTATTTTATGATTGCAAATGGTAAAGAATGTGATTAAAGGCTCTTTTCCTATTTCAAAAGTTTTAGTTTTCGAGGGTAATAGCTACGTATGTTGAAAAAATGAAGATATTAGACTATTTTATGATTGCAAATGGTAAAGAATGTGATTAAAGGCTCTTTTCCTATTTCAAAAGTTTTAGTTTTCGAGGGTAATAGCTACGTATGTTGAAAAAATGAAGATATTAGACTATTTTATGATTGCAAATGGTAAAGAATGTGATTAAAGGCTCTTTTCCTATTCAAAAGTTTTAGTTTTCGAGGGTAATAGCTACGTATGTTGAAAAAATGAAGATATTAGACTATTTTATGATTGCAAATGGTAAAGAATGTGATTAAAGGCTCTTTTCCTATTTCAAAAGTTTTAGTTTTCGAGGGTAATAGCTACGTATGTTGAAAAAATGAAGATATTAGACTATTTTATGATTGCAAATGGTAAAGAATGTGATTAAAGGCTCTTTTCCTATTTCAAAAGTTTTAGTTTTCGAGGGTAATAGCTACGTATGTTGAAAAAATGAAGATATTAGACTATTTTATGATTGCAAATGGTAAAGAATGTGATTAAAGGCTCTTTTCCTATTTCAAAAGTTTTAGTTTTCGAGGGTAATAGCTACGTATGTTGAAAAAATGAAGATATTAGACTATTTTATGATTGCAAATGGTAAAGAATGTGATTAAAGGCTCTTTTCCTATTTCAAAAGTTTTAGTTTTCGAGGGTAATAGCTACGTATGTTGAAAAAATGAAGATATTAGACTATTTTATGATTGCAAATGGTAAAGAATGTGATTAAAGGCTCTTTTCCTATTTCAAAAGTTTTAGTTTTCGAGGGTAATAGCTACGTATGTTGAAAAAATGAAGATATTAGACTATTTTATGATTGCAAATGGTAAAGAATGTGATTAAAGGCTCTTTTCCTATTTCAAAAGTTTTAGTTTTCGAGGGTAATAGCTACGTATGTTGAAAAAATGAAGATATTAGACTATTTTATGATTGCAAATGGTAAAGAATGTGATTAAAGGCTCTTTTCCTATTTCAAAAGTTTTAGTTTTCGAGGGTAATAGCTACGTATGTTGAAAAAATGAAGATATTAGACTATTTTATGATTGCAAATGGTAAAGAATGTGATTAAAGGCTCTTTTCCTATTTCAAAAGTTTTAGTTTTCGAGGGTAATAGCTACGTATGTTGAAAAAATGAAGATATTAGACTATTTTATGATTGCAAATGGTAAAGAATGTGATTAAAGGCTCTTTTCCTATTTCAAAAGTTTTAGTTTTCGAGGGTAATAGCTACGTATGTTGAAAAAATGAAGATATTAGACTATTTTATGATTGCAAATGGTAAAGAATGTGATTAAAGGCTCTTTTCCTATTTCAAAAGTTTTAGTTTTCGAGGGTAATAGCTACGTATGTTGAAAAAATGAAGATATTAGACTATTTTATGATTGCAAATGGTAAAGAATGTGATTAAAGGCTCTTTTCCTATTTCAAAAGTTTTAGTTTTCGAGGGTAATAGCTACGTATGTTGAAAAAATGAAGATATTAGACTATTTTATGATTGCAAATGGTAAAGAATGTGATTAAAGGCTCTTTTCCTATTTCAAAAGTTTTAGTTTTCGAGGGTAATAGCTACGTATGTTGAAGAAGATGAAGATATTAGACTATTTTATGATTGCAAATGGTAAAGAATGTGATTAAAGGCTCTTTTCCTATTTCAAAAGTTTTAGTTTTCGAGGGTAATAGCTACGTATGTTGAAAAAATGAAGATATTAGACTATTTTATGATTGCAAATGGTAAAGAATGTGATTAAAGGCTCTTTTCCTATTTCAAAAGTTTTAGTTTTCGAGGGTAATAGCTACGTATGTTGAAAAAATGAAGATATTAGACTATTTTATGATTGCAAATGGTAAAGAATGTGATTAAAGGCTCTTTTCCTATTTCAAAAGTTTTAGTTTTCGAGGGTAATAGCTACGTATGTTGAAAAAATGAAGATATTAGACTATTTTATGATTGCAAATGGTAAAGAATGTGATTAAAGGCTCTTTTCCTATTTCAAAAGTTTTAGTTTTCGAGGGTAATAGCTACGTATGTTGAAAAAATGAAGATATTAGACTATTTTATGATTGCAAATGGTAAAGAATGTGATTAAAGGCTCTTTTCCTATGTCAAAAGTTTTAGTTTTCGAGGGTAATAGCTACGTATGTTGAAAAAATGAAGATATTAGACTATTTTATGATTGCAAATGGTAAAGAATGTGATTAAAGGCTCTTTTCCTATTTCAAAAGTTTTAGTTTTCGAGGGTAATAGCTACGTATGTTGAAAAAATGAAGATATTAGACTATTTTATGATTGCAAATGGTAAAGAATGTGATTAAAGGCTCTTTTCCTATTTCAAAAGTTTTAGTTTTCGAGGGTAATAGCTACGTATGTTGAAAAAATGAAGATATTAGACTATTTTATGATTGCAAATGGTAAAGAATGTGATTAAAGGCTCTTTTCCTATTTCAAAAGTTTTAGTTTTCGAGGGTAATAGCTACGTATGTTGAAAAAATGAAGATATTAGACTATTTTATGATTGCAAATGGTAAAGAATGTGATTAAAGGCTCTTTTCCTATTTCAAAAGTTTTAGTTTTCGAGGGTAATAGCTACGTATGTTGAAAAAATGAAGATATTAGACTATTTTATGATTGCAAATGGTAAAGAATGTGATTAAAGGCTCTTTTCCTATTTCAAAAGTTTTAGTTTTCGAGGGTAATAGCTACGTATGTTGAAAAAATGAAGATATTAGACTATTTTATGATTGCAAATGGTAAAGAATGTGATTAAAGGCTCTTTTCCTATTTCAAAAGTTTTAGTTTTCGAGGGTAATAGCTACGTATGTTGAAAAAATGAAGATATTAGACTATTTTATGATTGCAAATGGTAAAGAATGTGATTAAAGGCTCTTTTCCTATTTCAAAAGTTTTAGTTTTCGAGGGTAATAGCTACGTATGTTGAAAAAATGAAGATATTAGACTATTTTATGATTGCAAATGGTAAAGAATGTGATTAAAGGCTCTTTTCCTATTTCAAAAGTTTTAGTTTTCGAGGGTAATAGCTACGTATGTTGAAAAAATGAAGATATTAGACTATTTTATGATTGCAAATGGTAAAGAATGTGATTAAAGGCTCTTTTCCTATTTCAAAAGTTTTAGTTTTCGAGGGTAATAGCTACGTATGTTGAAAAAATGAAGATATTAGACTATTTTATGATTGCAAATGGTAAAGAATGTGATTAAAGGCTCTTTTCCTATTTCAAAAGTTTTAGTTTTCGAGGGTAATAGCTACGTATGTTGAAAAAATGAAGATATTAGACTATTTTATGATTGCAAATGGTAAAGAATGTGATTAAAGGCTCTTTTCCTATTTCAAAAGTTTTAGTTTTCGAGGGTAATAGCTACGTATGTTGAAAAAATGAAGATATTAGACTATTTTATGATTGCAAATGGTAAAGAATGTGATTAAAGGCTCTTTTCCTATTCAAAAGTTTTAGTTTTCGAGGGTAATAGCTACGTATGTTGAAAAAATGAAGATATTAGACTATTTTATGATTGCAAATGGTAAAGAATGTGATTAAAGGCTCTTTTCCTATTCAAAAGTTTTAGTTTTCGAGGGTAATAGCTACGTATGTTGAAAAAATGAAGATATTAGACTATTTTATGATTGCAAATGGTAAAGAATGTGATTAAAGGCTCTTTTCCTATGTCAAAAGTTTTAGTTTTCGAGGGTAATAGCTACGTATGTTGAAAAAATGAAGATATTAGACTATTTTATGATTGCAAATGGTAAAGAATGTGATTAAAGGCTCTTTTCCTATTTCAAAAGTTTTAGTTTTCGAGGGTAATAGCTACGTATGTTGAAAAAATGAAGATATTAGACTATTTTATGATTGCAAATGGTAAAGAATGTGATTAAAGGCTCTTTTCCTATTTCAAAAGTTTTAGTTTTCGAGGGTAATAGCTACGTATGTTGAAAAAATGAAGATATTAGACTATTTTATGATTGCAAATGGTAAAGAATGTGATTAAAGGCTCTTTTCCTATTTCAAAAGTTTTAGTTTTCGAGGGTAATAGCTACGTATGTTGAAAAAATGAAGATATTAGACTATTTTATGATTGCAAATGGTAAAGAATGTGATTAAAGGCTCTTTTCCTATTTCAAAAGTTTTAGTTTTCGAGGGTAATAGCTACGTATGTTGAAAAAATGAAGATATTAGACTATTTTATGATTGCAAATGGTAAAGAATGTGATTAAAGGCTCTTTTCCTATTTCAAAAGTTTTAGTTTTCGAGGGTAATAGCTACGTATGTTGAAAAAATGAAGATATTAGACTATTTTATGATTGCAAATGGTAAAGAATGTGATTAAAGGCTCTTTTCCTATTTCAAAAGTTTTAGTTTTCGAGGGTAATAGCTACGTATGTTGAAAAAATGAAGATATTAGACTATTTTATGATTGCAAATGGTAAAGAATGTGATTAAAGGCTCTTTTCCTATTTCAAAAGTTTTAGTTTTCGAGGGTAATAGCTACGTATGTTGAAAAAATGAAGATATTAGACTATTTTATGATTGCAAATGGTAAAGAATGTGATTAAAGGCTCTTTTCCTATTTCAAAAGTTTTAGTTTTCGAGGGTAATAGCTACGTATGTTGAAAAAATGAAGATATTAGACTATTTTATGATTGCAAATGGTAAAGAATGTGATTAAAGGCTCTTTTCCTATTTCAAAAGTTTTAGTTTTCGAGGGTAATAGCTACGTATGTTGAAAAAATGAAGATATTAGACTATTTTATGATTGCAAATGGTAAAGAATGTGATTAAAGGCTCTTTTCCTATTTCAAAAGTTTTAGTTTTCGAGGGTAATAGCTACGTATGTTGAAAAAATGAAGATATTAGACTATTTTATGATTGCAAATGGTAAAGAATGTGATTAAAGGCTCTTTTCCTATTTCAAAAGTTTTAGTTTTCGAGGGTAATAGCTACGTATGTTGAAAAAATGAAGATATTAGACTATTTTATGATTGCAAATGGTAAAGAATGTGATTAAAGGCTCTTTTCCTATGTCAAAAGTTTTAGTTTTCGAGGGTAATAGCTACGTATGTTGAAAAAATGAAGATATTAGACTATTTTATGATTGCAAATGGTAAAGAATGTGATTAAAGGCTCTTTTCCTATGTCAAAAGTTTTAGTTTTCGAGGGTAATAGCTACGTATGTTGAAAAAATGAAGATATTAGACTATTTTATGATTGCAAATGGTAAAGAATGTGATTAAAGGCTCTTTTCCTATGTCAAAAGTTTTAGTTTTCGAGGGTAATAGCTACGTATGTTGAAAAAATGAAGATATTAGACTATTTTATGATTGCAAATGGTAAAGAATGTGATTAAAGGCTCTTTTCATATGTCAAAAGTTTTAGTTTTCGAGGGTAATAGCTACGTATGTTGAAAAAATGAAGATATTAGACTATTTTATGATTGCAAATGGTAAAGAATGTGATTAAAGGCTCTTTTCCTATTTCAAAAGTTTTAGTTTTCGAGGGTAATAGCTACGTATGTTGAAAAAATGAAGATATTAGACTATTTTATGATTGCAAATGGTAAAGAATGTGATTAAAGGCTCTTTTCCTATTTCAAAAGTTTTAGTTTTCGAGGGTAATAGCTACGTATGTTGAAAAAATGAAGATATTAGACTATTTATGATTGCAAATGGTAAAGAATGTGATTAAAGGCTCTTTTCCTATTTCAAAAGTTTTAGTTTTCGAGGGTAATAGCTACGTATGTTGAAAAAATGAAGATATTAGACTATTTTATGATTGCAAATGGTAAAGAATGTGATTAAAGGCTCTTTTCCTATTTCAAAAGTTTTAGTTTTCGAGGGTAATAGCTACGTATGTTGAAAAAATGAAGATATTAGACTATTTTATGATTGCAAATGGTAAAGAATGTGATTAAAGGCTCTTTTCCTATTTCAAAAGTTTTAGTTTTCGAGGGTAATAGCTACGTATGTTGAAAAAATGAAGATATTAGACTATTTTATGATTGCAAATGGTAAAGAATGTGATTAAAGGCTCTTTTCCTATGTCAAAAGTTTTAGTTTTCGAGGGTAATAGCTACGTATGTTGAAAAAATGAAGATATTAGACTATTTTATGATTGCAAATGGTAAAGAATGTGATTAAAGGCTCTTTTCCTATTTCAAAAGTTTTAGTTTTCGAGGGTAATAGCTACGTATGTTGAAAAAATGAAGATATTAGACTATTTTATGATTGCAAATGGTAAAGAATGTGATTAAAGGCTCTTTTCCTATTTCAAAAGTTTTAGTTTTCGAGGGTAATAGCTACGTATGTTGAAAAAATGAAGATATTAGACTATTTTATGATTGCAAATGGTAAAGAATGTGATTAAAGGCTCTTTTCCTATTTCAAAAGTTTTAGTTTTCGAGGGTAATAGCTACGTATGTTGAAAAAATGAAGATATTAGACTATTTTATGATTGCAAATGGTAAAGAATGTGATTAAAGGCTCTTTTCCTATTTCAAAAGTTTTAGTTTTCGAGGGTAATAGCTACGTATGTTGAAAAAATGAAGATATTAGACTATTTTATGATTGCAAATGGTAAAGAATGTGATTAAAGGCTCTTTTCCTATTTCAAAAGTTTTAGTTTTCGAGGGTAATAGCTACGTATGTTGAAAAAATGAAGATATTAGACTATTTTATGATTGCAAATGGTAAAGAATGTGATTAAAGGCTCTTTTCCTATTTCAAAAGTTTTAGTTTTCGAGGGTAATAGCTACGTATGTTGAAAAAATGAAGATATTAGACTATTTTATGATTGCAAATGGTAAAGAATGTGATTAAAGGCTCTTTTCCTATGTCAAAAGTTTTAGTTTTCGAGGGTAATAGCTACGTATGTTGAAAAAATGAAGATATTAGACTATTTTATGATTGCAAATGGTAAAGAATGTGATTAAAGGCTCTTTTCCTATTTCAAAAGTTTTAGTTTTCGAGGGTAATAGCTACGTATGTTGAAAAAATGAAGATATTAGACTATTTTATGATTGCAAATGGTAAAGAATGTGATTAAAGGCTCTTTTCCTATTTCAAAAGTTTTAGTTTTCGAGGGTAATAGCTACTATGTTGAAAAAATCTATTTTATGATTGCAAATGGTAAAGAATGTGATTAAAGGCTCTTTTCCTATTTCAAAAGTTTTAGTTTTCGAGGGTAATAGCTACGTATGTTGAAAAAATGAAGATATTAGACTATTTTATGATTGCAAATGGTAAAGAATGTGATTAAAGGCTCTTTTCCTATTTCAAAAGTTTTAGTTTTCGAGGGTAATAGCTACGTATGTTGAAAAAATGAAGATATTAGACTATTTTATGATTGCAAATGGTAAAGAATGTGATTAAAGGCTCTTTTCCTATTTCAAAAGTTTTAGTTTTCGAGGGTAATAGCTACGTATGTTGAAAAAATGAAGATATTAGACTATTTTATGATTGCAAATGGTAAAGAATGTGATTAAAGGCTCTTTTCCTATTCAAAAGTTTTAGTTTTCGAGGGTAATAGCTACGTATGTTGAAAAAATGAAGATATTAGACTATTTTATGATTGCAAATGGTAAAGAATGTGATTAAAGGCTCTTTTCCTATGTCAAAAGTTTTAGTTTTCGAGGGTAATAGCTACGTATGTTGAAAAAATGAAGATATTAGACTATTTTATGATTGCAAATGGTAAAGAATGTGATTAAAGGCTCTTTTCCTATGTCAAAAGTTTTAGTTTTCGAGGGTAATAGCTACGTATGTTGAAAAAATGAAGATATTAGACTATTTTATGATTGCAAATGGTAAAGAATGTGATTAAAGGCTCTTTTCCTATGTCAAAAGTTTTAGTTTTCGAGGGTAATAGCTACGTATGTTGAAAAAATGAAGATATTAGACTATTTTATGATTGCAAATGGTAAAGAATGTGATTAAAGGCTCTTTTCCTATTTCAAAAGTTTTAGTTTTCGAGGGTAATAGCTACGTATGTTGAAAAAATGAAGATATTAGACTATTTTATGATTGCAAATGGTAAAGAATGTGATTAAAGGCTCTTTTCCTATTTCAAAAGTTTTAGTTTTCGAGGGTAATAGCTACGTATGTCTGAAAAAATGAAGATATTAGACTATTTTATGATTGCAAATGGTAAAGAATGTGATTAAAGGCTCTTTTCCTATTTCAAAAGTTTTAGTTTTCGAGGGTAATAGCTACGTATGTTGAAAAAATGAAGATATTAGACTATTTTATGATTGCAAATGGTAAAGAATGTGATTAAAGGCTCTTTTCCTATTTCAAAAGTTTTAGTTTTCGAGGGTAATAGCTACGTATGTTGAAAAAATGAAGATATTAGACTATTTTATGATTGCAAATGGTAAAGAATGTGATTAAAGGCTCTTTTCCTATTTCAAAAGTTTTAGTTTTCGAGGGTAATAGCTACGTATGTTGAAAAAATGAAGATATTAGACTATTTTATGATTGCAAATGGTAAAGAATGTGATTAAAGGCTCTTTTCCTATGTCAAAAGTTTTAGTTTTCGAGGGTAATAGCTACGTATGTTGAAAAAATGAAGATATTAGACTATTTTATGATTGCAAATGGTAAAGAATGTGATTAAAGGCTCTTTTCCTATTTCAAAAGTTTTAGTTTTCGAGGGTAATAGCTACGTATGTTGAAAAAATGAAGATATTAGACTATTTTATGATTGCAAATGGTAAAGAATGTGATTAAAGGCTCTTTTCCTATTTCAAAAGTTTTAGTTTTCGAGGGTAATAGCTACGTATGTTGAAAAAATGAAGATATTAGACTATTTTATGATTGCAAATGGTAAAGAATGTGATTAAAGGCTCTTTTCCTATTTCAAAAGTTTTAGTTTTCGAGGGTAATAGCTACGTATGTTGAAAAAATGAAGATATTAGACTATTTTATGATTGCAAATGGTAAAGAATGTGATTAAAGGCTCTTTTCCTATTTCAAAAGTTTTAGTTTTCGAGGGTAATAGCTACGTATGTTGAAAAAATGAAGATATTAGACTATTTTATGATTGCAAATGGTAAAGAATGTGATTAAAGGCTCTTTTCCTATTTCAAAAGTTTTAGTTTTCGAGGGTAATAGCTACGTATGTTGAAAAAATGAAGATATTAGACTATTTTATGATTGCAAATGGTAAAGAATGTGATTAAAGGCTCTTTTCCTATTTCAAAAGTTTTAGTTTTCGAGGGTAATAGCTACGTATGTTGAAAAAATGAAGATATTAGACTATTTTATGATTGCAAATGGTAAAGAATGTGATTAAAGGCTCTTTTCCTATTTCAAAAGTTTTAGTTTTCGAGGGTAATAGCTACGTATGTTGAAAAAATGAAGATATTAGACTATTTTATGATTGCAAATGGTAAAGAATGTGATTAAAGGCTCTTTTCCTATTTCAAAAGTTTTAGTTTTCGAGGGTAATAGCTACGTATGTTGAAAAAATGAAGATATTAGACTATTTTATGATTGCAAATGGTAAAGAATGTGATTAAAGGCTCTTTTCCTATTTCAAAAGTTTTAGTTTTCGAGGGTAATAGCTACGTATGTTGAAAAAATGAAGATATTAGACTATTTTATGATTGCAAATGGTAAAGAATGTGATTAAAGGCTCTTTTCCTATTTCAAAAGTTTTAGTTTTCGAGGGTAATAGCTACGTATGTTGAAAAAATGAAGATATTAGACTATTTTATGATTGCAAATGGTAAAGAATGTGATTAAAGGCTCTTTTCCTATTTCAAAAGTTTTAGTTTTCGAGGGTAATAGCTACGTATGTTGAAAAAATGAAGATATTAGACTATTTTATGATTGCAAATGGTAAAGAATGTGATTAAAGGCTCTTTTCCTATTTCAAAAGTTTTAGTTTTCGAGGGTAATAGCTACGTATGTTGAAAAAATGAAGATATTAGACTATTTTATGATTGCAAATGGTAAAGAATGTGATTAAAGGCTCTTTTCCTATTTCAAAAGTTTTAGTTTTCGAGGGTAATAGCTACGTATGTTGAAAAAATGAAGATATTAGACTATTTTATGATTGCAAATGGTAAAGAATGTGATTAAAGGCTCTTTTCCTATTTCAAAAGTTTTAGTTTTCGAGGGTAATAGCTACGTATGTTGAAAAAATGAAGATATTAGACTATTTTATGATTGCAAATGGTAAAGAATGTGATTAAAGGCTCTTTTCCTATTTCAAAAGTTTTAGTTTTCGAGGGTAATAGCTACGTATGTTGAAAAAATGAAGATATTAGACTATTTTATGATTGCAAATGGTAAAGAATGTGATTAAAGGCTCTTTTCCTATTTCAAAAGTTTTAGTTTTCGAGGGTAATAGCTACGTATGTTGAAAAAATGAAGATATTAGACTATTTTATGATTGCAAATGGTAAAGAATGTGATTAAAGGCTCTTTTCCTATTTCAAAAGTTTTAGTTTTCGAGGGTAATAGCTACGTATGTTGAAAAAATGAAGATATTAGACTATTTTATGATTGCAAATGGTAAAGAATGTGATTAAAGGCTCTTTTCCTATTTCAAAAGTTTTAGTTTTCGAGGGTAATAGCTACGTATGTTGAAAAAATGAAGATATTAGACTATTTTATGATTGCAAATGGTAAAGAATGTGATTAAAGGCTCTTTTCCTATTTCAAAAGTTTTAGTTTTCGAGGGTAATAGCTACGTATGTTGAAAAAATGAAGATATTAGACTATTTTATGATTGCAAATGGTAAAGAATGTGATTAAAGGCTCTTTTCCTATTTCAAAAGTTTTAGTTTTCGAGGGTAATAGCTACGTATGTTGAAAAAATGAAGATATTAGACTATTTTATGATTGCAAATGGTAAAGAATGTGATTAAAGGCTCTTTTCCTATGTCAAAAGTTTTAGTTTTCGAGGGTAATAGCTACGTATGTTGAAAAAATGAAGATATTAGACTATTTTATGATTGCAAATGGTAAAGAATGTGATTAAAGGCTCTTTTCCTATTTCAAAAGTTTTAGTTTTCGAGGGTAATAGCTACGTATGTTGAAAAAATGAAGATATTAGACTATTTTATGATTGCAAATGGTAAAGAATGTGATTAAAGGCTCTTTTCCTATTTCAAAAGTTTTAGTTTTCGAGGGTAATAGCTACGTATGTTGAAAAAATGAAGATATTAGACTATTTTATGATTGCAAATGGTAAAGAATGTGATTAAAGGCTCTTTTCCTATTTCAAAAGTTTTAGTTTTCGAGGGTAATAGCTACGTATGTTGAAAAAATGAAGATATTAGACTATTTTATGATTGCAAATGGTAAAGAATGTGATTAAAGGCTCTTTTCCTATTTCAAAAGTTTTAGTTTTCGAGGGTAATAGCTACGTATGTTGAAAAAATGAAGATATTAGACTATTTTATGATTGCAAATGGTAAAGAATGTGATTAAAGGCTCTTTTCCTATTTCAAAAGTTTTAGTTTTCGAGGGTAATAGCTACGTATGTTGAAAAAATGAAGATATTAGACTATTTTATGATTGCAAATGGTAAAGAATGTGATTAAAGGCTCTTTTCCTATTTCAAAAGTTTTAGTTTTCGAGGGTAATAGCTACGTATGTTGAAAAAATGAAGATATTAGACTATTTTATGATTGCAAATGGTAAAGAATGTGATTAAAGGCTCTTTTCCTATTTCAAAAGTTTTAGTTTTCGAGGGTAATAGCTACGTATGTTGAAAAAATGAAGATATTAGACTATTTTATGATTGCAAATGGTAAAGAATGTGATTAAAGGCTCTTTTCCTATTTCAAAAGTTTTAGTTTTCGAGGGTAATAGCTACGTATGTTGAAAAAATGAAGATATTAGACTATTTTATGATTGCAAATGGTAAAGAATGTGATTAAAGGCTCTTTTCCTATTTCAAAAGTTTTAGTTTTCGAGGGTAATAGCTACGTATGTTGAAAAAATGAAGATATTAGACTATTTTATGATTGCAAATGGTAAAGAATGTGATTAAAGGCTCTTTTCCTATTTCAAAAGTTTTAGTTTTCGAGGGTAATAGCTACGTATGTTGAAAAAATGAAGATATTAGACTATTTTATGATTGCAAATGGTAAAGAATGTGATTAAAGGCTCTTTTCCTATTTCAAAAGTTTTAGTTTTCGAGGGTAATAGCTACGTATGTTGAAAAAATGAAGATATTAGACTATTTTATGATTGCAAATGGTAAAGAATGTGATTAAAGGCTCTTTTCCTATTTCAAAAGTTTTAGTTTTCGAGGGTAATAGCTACGTATGTTGAAAAAATGAAGATATTAGACTATTTTATGATTGCAAATGGTAAAGAATGTGATTAAAGGCTCTTTTCCTATTTCAAAAGTTTTAGTTTTCGAGGGTAATAGCTACGTATGTTGAAAAAATGAAGATATTAGACTATTTTATGATTGCAAATGGTAAAGAATGTGATTAAAGGCTCTTTTCCTATTTCAAAAGTTTTAGTTTTCGAGGGTAATAGCTACGTATGTTGAAAAAATGAAGATATTAGACTATTTTATGATTGCAAATGGTAAAGAATGTGATTAAAGGCTCTTTTCCTATGTCAAAAGTTTT
>NW_027064522.1:0-24669 GCF_032884065.1 Artemia franciscana
AAAAAAACTAAAAAAAGGTAAAAAACTAAAAAAAACTAAAAACTAAAAAAGAAAAAAACTAAAAAAAAGGAAAAAAACTGAAAAATAAAAGAGAAAAAGAAAACTAAAAAAATATGAATAAATATATATAAAAATAAGTTGTTTGTGGGTTATGTCTGTCTGTCTGTCTGTCGAGTGACGTCGTGTTTGTCCGCATATGACGTCTGAATTATTTCACACTAATACAAAAGAAGAAAAAAAACTAAAAAAGGTAAAACTACAAAAAAAACTAAAAAGAAAAAAACTAAAAAAGCTAAAAAAACTAAAAAAAAACTAAAAAAAGGTAAAAAAACTAAAAACTAAAAAACTGAAAAAACTAAAAAAAGGCAAAAACTAAAAAAAACTAAAAACTAATAAAAAAACTAAAAAAGCTAAAAAACTAAAAAAACTAAAAAAACTAAAAAAAGGTAAAAAACAAAAAAAAAACTAAAAACTAAAAAAGAAAAAACTAAAAAACTGAAAAATAAGAGAAAAAGAAAACTAAAAAAATATTAATAAATATAAAAAATATAAATATAAATATAATATAAATTAGCAATCAACAAAGCACCGAGACGCAAATGACGACCGGGACACAGGGAGTATAAATGACGACCAGGACATAAGTAAAAAAAAAAAAATAAAAAAACTAAAAAAATGGTAAAAAAACTACAAAAAACAAAAAACTAATAAAAAACTAAAAAATCTAAAAATCTAAATAAACTAAAAAAGAAAAAAAAAAGAAAAAAGGAAAAAAATAAAGGAGAAAAACAAAACTAAAAAACGAATGTATATACAGACCGGGACACCGGGATACAAATGACGACCGGGACACAGGGAATATAAATGACGACCGGGACACAGGGACACAACTACAATGGGGGACGCTGGGGGGCACAGGGGGATATAAATGACGACCGGGACACCGGGACACAAGGAATATAAATGACGCCCGGGACACTCAAAGAGAAATCACAGACTGGAACACCGGGACAAAAATGACGACCGGGACACAGGGAATATAAATGACGACCGGGACACAGGGACATAACTACAAAGGGGACGCCGGGGTGCACAGGGGGATATATAAATGACGATGGTGACTCAGGGAATGGTCGATTAGCAATCACCATCAACAAAGCTCAAGGGCAATCATTAGAATCATGAGGTATAGATCTGAATGCGGATTGTTTTCCCATGGACCATTATATGTTGCATGTTCAAGAGTCGGTAAACCTGACAATCTATTTATATGCACAGACAATGGACAGCAAAGAATGTTGTATATTCGCAAGTTTTACGTAGTTAAAAACATATATATATATATATATATATATATATATATATATATATATATATATATATATATATATATATATATATATATACATATATATATATATATATATATATATATATATATATATATATATATATATATATATATATATATATATATATATATATATATCTATCTATATTCACAGGTGGGACATAGGGACACAACTACAATGGCGCGTAACTAATATGGCGCGTAACGACTTACGCGCGCGGGGGGGCTTGGGGTTGGCGCGAAGCGCCCCCACCAACTAGGTGTTGGGGTATATACTAGCTAGTATATATATAAAAACAAGTTGTTTGTGTGTTGACTGACGTCATGTTTGTGTGTCAACTGAGGTCATTATAAGGATTGAGGATTATGCCGTCATGAAGTTGTTTGTAAACTCACGTCATGTTTTGTCGACTGACGAAATTATAGACAGGGACATTTGGACACAAATGACGACCGAAACACCGGGAATATAAATGACGACCGGGACATTCAAAGAGAAATTACAGATTGGGACACCGGGACACAAATAAAGACCGCAGCACAGGGAATATAAATGACGACCAGGAATCAGGGACACAACTACAACGGGGATGGTGGGGGGCACAGGGGATATATAAATGACGACCGGCACACAGAGAATGTTCGATTAGCAATCACCATCAACAAAGGTCAAGGACAATCATTAGAATAATGAGGTATAGATCAGAAAACGGATTGTCTTTCCCATGGACAACCGGGACATAAATGACGACCGGGACACAGGGAATATAAATGACGACCGAGACACTCAAAGAGAAATTACAGACCGGGAAACCGGGACACAAATGACGACCGGGACACAGGGATTATAAATGCCGACCGGGACACTCAAAGAGAAATTACAGACCGGGACACCGGGACACAAATGACGACCGGGACACAAGGAATATAAATGACGACCAGGACACAGGGACACAACTACAATGGGACGCCAGGGGGCACATGGGGAATATATAAATGACGACGGGGAAACAGGGAATGTTCGATTAGCAATCACCATCAACAAAGCTCAAGGGCAATCATTAGAATAATGAGGAATAGATCTGAATACCGATTGTTTTTCCCATGGACAATTATATGTTGCATGTTCAAGAGTCAGTAAGCCTCACAATCAGTTTATATGCATAGACAATGCGACAGCGAAGAATGTTGTATATTCGCACATTTTACCTAGTTAAAAACATATATATATATATATATATATATATATATATATATATATATATATATATATATATATATATACATATATATATATATCTATACTAGCTGTTGGGGTGGCGCTTCGCGCCACCCCAACACCTAGTTGGTGGGGCGCTTCGCGCCCCCCCCAAGCCCCCCCGCGCGCGTAAGTCGTTACGCGCCATATTAGTTATGCGCCATTGTAGTTGTGTCCCTGTGTCCCACCTGTGAATATAGATAGATTTATATATGTGTTTCAAACTACGCAAAAATTGCGAATAAACAACATTCTTGGCTTTCCCATTGTCTGTGCATATGCAAAGCCGTATGTACTAATAATGACGTCAAATACAAACGCTCTTTTTACAAACAAACGAACATGCATCCACGTAACTCGTTTTTATATAGATAGATACAATACAAATTAACTGCGTAAAACTTGCGAATAAACAACATTCTTCGCTGTCCAATTGTCGCTGCATATAAATACATTGTCAGGTTTACCGACCCTCGAACATGCAACGTACAATTGTCCATGGGAAAAACAATCAGGATTAAGATCTATACCACATTTTTCTAATGATTGACCTTGAGCTTTGTTAATGGTGATTGCAAATGCTAATCGAATTGGGAATTGCAATCTTTTAAATTGAAAAGGCAGATCCGTTGGAATCTTGGGAATGCGAGGAATAAGAACAGCCTCACCCTCAAAAGGCCCTGTCAAGATTGTGGCCTCTATTAGGTTTTCCATTGTTTTTTTTACGGCAGGTCGAGTGCCATAGCAAAGCTTTGGTGGGTTTATATTTCTTAAAAGTATTATTGGTAGGCCTATTTTTAGTTGTAGCACGTGTGGTGGAAACCCTGAGAATAATATCTCGAGGTAAAAACTGATCACCGACCATAACGATGGCCACTTCGTCGATTGTTGGAGCATTGTATCTACGCACATGTTGGCCAGGAGGCGTTTTTTCAGCGGAAATAACAATTTTATGCGTATAAGTAGGCATCAAATCGATGGCTGTTTTGAACAGACGCACTAAATCCTTATTTTCGTGGAAAAGATGTTGTAATTGGGAAACGATTGTCCTTTCAATGTTGGGAGAAATTTCGGAACGTGCATTCAATTCAGAATTTCTATCACTGATGAAGTACAATTGTAAAAATTTATGATTCTCGCCTGAGAATGGTAGAAGAGACCCTGCTCTATGATAAATTTGCCCTTTTACTTTGAAAGTAGACATAAATTGATCTGGATTTTCAATTTGGGCTCCAAACGACGTCATTTGGAAACATGAGTTGTATTTCTGATTCATTTATATTCCTTATGTCCCGGTGTCCCGGTCGTCATTTATATCCCCCTGTTTTATATCCCGCTTATTTTTCAGTTTTTTCCTTTTTTAGTTTTTTTTTTACTTTTTTAGTTCTTTTAGTTTTTACGTTTTTTAGTTTTTTTTTTAGTTTTTTAGATGAATTTTTTTTTTAGTTTTTTACCTTTTTAGTTTTTTATTGGTTTTTACCTTTTTTTAGCTTTTTATCTTTTTTATTTTTTTTTATTTTTATTTTTAATTTTATTAGTATTCTTTTTCTCTTCTATTTTTCATTTTTCCTTTTTTTTAGTTTTTTTTTTAGTTTTTAGTTTTTTAAGTTTCTTTAGTTTTTTTAGTTTTTCGGCTTTTTTATTTTTTTATTAGTTTTTAGTTTTTTTTGTAGTTTTTGCCTTTTTTTAGTTTTTTCAGTTTTTTTTTAGTTTTTAGTTTTTTACCTTTTTTAGCCTAACCAGGATTTGAACCTGGGACCTTCATTCTCCGTTCTGACACCCTCTCTCACCGAGTGACTACTCCAGCATGTTCATTTTGGTGTTTTAAATGGTATATTATTAACCAAATTAATGTGTTTTACAATATACTAAGCATCGTCATAACAAAAATGATGGCAACTAATTTCATGACGTCAGCCGAAACATGACGTCACCTGATCCACAGATCCACAGATCCACAGACAGACAGACAACTTATTTTTATATATATAGAAGATATATATATATATATATATATATATATATATATATATATATATATATATATATATATATATATATATATATATATATTAACAGGTGGGACACAGGGACACAACTACAATGGCGCGTAACTAATATGGCACGTAACGACTTACGCGCGGGGGGGAGGGGCTTGGGGGGGCGTGAAGCGCTCCTACCAACTAGTTGTTGGGATGGCGTGAAGCCCCACCCCAACAGCTAGTATAAAAATAAGTTGTTTGTGTATTATGTGTTGACTTATATATTGATATATAAATGACGACCGGGACACATGGAATGTTCGATTAGCAATCACCATCAACAAAGCTCAAGGGCAATCATTAGAATAATGAGGTATAGATCCAATTACGGATTATTTTTCCCATGGACAATTATATGTTGCATGTTCAAGAGTTGGCAAACCTGACAATCTATTTATATGCACAGACAATGGCACAGCGAAGAATGTTGGATATTCGCAAGATATAAATATATAAGGATTTGCATATGACGTCATTATAAGATGACACTACACACCGGGACACCGAGACACAAATGACGACCGGGACAGAGGGAATACCGGGACACAAATGAAGACCGGGACAGAGGGAATACCGGGACACAAATGAAGACCGGGACACAAATGACGACCGGGACACTGGGACACAGGGAATATAAATGACGAACAGGACACTCAAAGAGAAATTACAGACTGGGACATCGGGACACAAATGACGACCGGGACACAGTGAATATAAACGATGACCGGGACACGGGGACCCAACTACAACGGGGACGCCGGGGGGCACAAGGGAGATATATAACTGACGACAGGGACACAGGGAATATTCGATTAGCAATCATTATCAACAAAGCTCAAAGGCAATCATTAGAATAATGAGGTGTAGATCTGAATACGGATTGTTTTTCCCATGGACAATTATATGTTGCATGTTCTAGAGTCGGTAAATCTGACAATCTATTTATATACACATACAATGGGACAGCGAAGAATGTTGTATATTCGTACGTTTTACGTAGTTAAAAACACACATATATATATATATATATATATATATATATATATATATATATATATATATATATATAAGTTGTTTGTCTGTTGAGTGACGTCATGTTTGTGTGTCGACTGACGTCATGCTTGTCAACTGGCGTATCTATCTATCTATAAAAAAATAAATTGTTGGTCTGTGTGTCTCTCTACTGACGTAATGTTTGTGTGTCGACTGACGTCATGTTTGTCAATTGACGTATATATATATATATATCTTCTATATATATAAAAATAAGTTGTCTGTGGATCTGTGGATCGTGGATCAGGTGACGTCACCTGAAAAAACTGGATCAGGTGACGTCAAAACTGAAAAAACTAAAAAAAGGCAAAAACTACAAAAAAAAACTAAAAACTAATAAAAAAAATAAAAAAACTAAAAAACTAAAAAAACTAAAAAAAGGCAAAAACTACAAAGAAAACTAAAAACTAATAAAAAAGCTAAAAAACTAAAAAAACTAAAAAAAGGCAAAAACTACAAAAAAAAACTAAAAACTAATAAAAAAATAAAAAAGCTAAAAAACTAATAAAACTAAAAAAACTAAAAAAAGGTAAAAAACTAAAAAAACTAAAAACTAAAAAAAAAACTAAAAAAAAAGGAAAAAATTGAAAAATAAGCTAAAATAAAGGTAAAAACAATAAAAAACTAAAAAAAAACTGAAAAAACTAAAAAAGGCAAAAACTACAAAAAAAACTAAAAACTAATAAAAAAAGTAAAAAAGCTAAAAAACTAAAAAAACTAAAAAACTAAAAAAAGGTAAAAAACTAAAAAAAATAAAAAATAAAAAAAAACTAAAAAAAGGAAAAAAACTGAAAAATAAGCTAAAATAAAGGTAAAAACCAATAAAAAACTAAAAAGAAAAAAAAGGAAAAAACTAAAAAAAATTTTCATCTAAAAAACTAAAAAAAACTAAAAAAGGTAAAAACTAAAAGAACTAAAAAAGAAAAAAATAAATGACGAGACTCAAAGAGAAAGCGACCAGGACAAAAGGAATGTTCGATTAGCAATCAACAAAGCACCGGGACACAGGGAGAATAAATGACGACCAGGACATAAGTAAAAAAAAAAAACTAACAAAACTAAAAAGAAGGTAAAAACTACAAAAAAACTAAAAAGAAAAAAAAAACTAAAAACTAATAAAAAAACTAAAAAATCTAAAAATCTAAATAAACTAAAAAAGAAAAAAAAAGGAAAAAAATAAAGGAGAAAAACAAAACTTAAAAAAAGGCAAAAACTACAAAAAAAAACTAAAAACTAATAAAAAAAGTAAAAAAGCTAAAAAACTAAAAAAACTAAAAAAACTAAAAAAAGGTAAAAAACTAAAAAAAATAAAAAAAAATAAAAAAAAGGAAAAAACTGAAAAATAAGCTAAAATAAAGGTAAAAACCAATAAAAAACTAAAAAGAAAAAAAGGAATAAACTAAAAAAAAATTTTCATCTAAAAAACTAAAAAAAAACTAAAAAAGGTAAAAACTAAAAGAACTAAAAAAGAAAAAAATAAATGACGACACTCAAAGAGAAAGCGACCAGGACAAAAGGAATGTTCGATTAGCAATCAAGTAAAAACTACAAAAAAACTAAAAAGAAAAAAAAACTAAAAACCAATAAAAAAACTAAAAAATCTAAAAATCTAAATAAACTAAAAAAGAAAAAAAAAGGAAAAAAATAAAGGAGAAAAACAAAACTAAAAAACGAATGTATATACAGACCGGGACACCGGGATACAAATGACGACCGGGACACAGGGAATATAAATGACGACCGGGACACAGGGACACAACTACAACGGGGACACCGGGGGAAACAGGGGGATATAAATGACGACCGGGACAGGGAATGGTCGATTAGCAATCACCATCAACAAAGCTCAAGGGCAATCATTAGAATCATGAGGTATAGATCTGAATACAGATTGTTTTCCCATGGACCATTATATGTTGCATGTTCAAGAGTCGGTAAACCTGACAATCTATTTATATGCAAAGACAATGGGACAGCAAAGAATGTTGTATATTCGCAAGTTTTACGTAGTTAAAACCATATATATATATATATATATATATATATATATATATATATATATATATATATATATATATATATATATATATATATATATATATATATATATATATATATATATATATATATATATATATATATATATATCTATTTTCACAGGTGGGACATAGGGACACAACTACAATGGCGCGTAACTATTATGGCGCGTAACGACTTACGCGCGCGGGGGGGCTTGGGGGGGCGCGAAGCGCCCCCACCAACTAGGTGTTGGGGTGGCGCGAAGCGCCACCCCAACAGCTAGTATATATATAAAAATAAGTTGTCTGTGTGTGTGTGTCGAGTGACGTCATGTTTGTGTGTCGACTGACGTCATGTTTGTCGACTGACGTCATTATAAGGATTGAGCTGTATGCGTCATGAAGTTGTTTGTCGACTGACGTCATGTTTGTCAACTGATGAAATTACATACCGGGACACCGGGACACAAATGACGACTGGGACACAGGGAATATAAATGACGACCGGGAACCTCAAAGAGAAATTACAGACCGGGACAGAGGGACACAACTACAACGGGGACGCCGGGGGCACAGGAGGGATATATAAATGACGACAGGGACACAGGGATTGTTCGAATAGAAATTACAGACCGGGACACCAAGACACAAATGACGACCAGGACACCGGGACTCTCAAAGAGAAATTACAATCTGGGACACCGGGACACAAATGACGACCGGGACACAGGGAATATAAATGACGACCGGGACACAGGGACACATCATTAGAATAATGAGGTATATAGATCTGAATACGGATTGTTTTTCCCATGGACAATTATATTTTGCATGTTCAAGAGTCAGTAAACCTGACGATCTATTTATATGCAACATATATATATATATATATATATATATATATATATATATATATATATATATATATATATATATATATATATATATATATATATATATATATATATATATATATATATATATTATATATATATATATATATATATATATATATATATATATATATATATATATATATATATATATATATATATATACTAGCTGTTGGGGTGGCGCTTCGCGCCACCCCAACACCTAGTTGGTGGGGGCACTTCGCGCCCCCCCCAAGCCCCCCCGCGCACGTAAGTCGTTACGCGCCATGTTAGTTACGCGCCATTGTAGTTGTGTCCCTATGTCCCACCTGTGAATATAGATAGATATATATATATATATATATATATATATATATATATATATATATATATATATATATATATATATATATATATATATATATATATATATATATATATATATATATATATATATATATATATATATATATATATATATATATATATATATATATATGTTTTTAACTACGTAAAACTTGCGAATATACAACATTCTTTGCTGTCCCATTGTCTGTGCATATACATAGATTGTCAGGTTTACCGACTCTTGAACATGCAACATATAATGGTCCATGGGAAAACAATCCGTATTCAGATCTATACCTCATGATTCTAATGATTTCCTTGAGCTTTGTTGATGGTGATTGCTAATCGACGATTCCCTGTGTCGCCGTCGTCATTTATATATCCCCGTGTCCCCCCCGGTGTCCCGGTCGTCATTTATATTCCATGTGTTCCGGCCGTCATTTATGTCCCGGTGTCCCAGTCTGTGAATTCTCTTTGAGGGTCCCGGGCGTCATTGATATTCCTTGTGTCCCGGTGTCCCGGTCGTCATTCGTGTCCCGGTGTCCCAGTCTGTATATACATTCGTTTTTGAATTGGTATTTTTTTTAGGTTTTAGTTTTCTGCCTTTTTTTTAGTTTTTTTTTAGTTATACCTCATGATTCTAATGATTGCCCTTGAGCTTTGTTGATGGTGATTGCTAATCGAACATTCTCTGTGTCCCCATCGTCATTTATATATCCCCCTGTGCCCCCCGGCGCCCCCGTTGTAGTTGTGTCCCTGTGTCCCGGTCGTCATTTATATTCCCTGTGTCCCGGTCGTCATTTGTATTCCGGTGTCCCAGTCTGTATATACATTCGTTTTTGAAATGGTAAATGATGAAATAAATTTTTGTATTTTTCCCCTTTTTTTCTTTTTAGTTTTTTTGGTTTTTACATTTTTTTAGTTTTTTTAGTTTTTTTTTCTTTTTTCTTTTTAGTTTTTTTTATTTTTATTTTTTTAGTTTTGTTTTTCTCCTTTATTTTTCTTTTTGTTTCCTTTTTTTAGTTTTTTTTATTTTTTAGTTTTTTTAGTTTTTTAGCTTTTTTAGTTTTTTTATTAGTTTTTAGTTTGTTTTTTTCTTTTTAGTTTTTTTGTAGTTTTTACCTTTTTTTTTAGTTTTTTTTTTTACTTATGTCCTGGTCGTCATTTATACTCCCTGTGTCCCGGTCGTCATTTGTGATGGTTTGTTGACGGTGTTTTGTTGATGGTGATTGCTAATTGAACATTCCTTGTGTCCCGGTCGCTTTCTCTTTGAGTGTCCCGGTCGTCATTTATATTCCCTATGTGCCGGTGTCCTGGTCGTCATTTGTGTCCCAATGTAATTTCTTAATTTCGTCAGTCGAAAACATGACGTCAGTCGACACAGAAACATGACGTCACCTGATCCATCCACAGACAGACAGACAACTTATTTTTATATATATAGAAGATATATATATATATATATATATATATATATATATATATATATATATATATATATATATATATATATAGTAAGTTGTTTGTCTGTTGAGTGACGTCATGTTTGTGTGTCGAATGACGTCATGTTTGTCAACTGGCGTATCTATTTATCTATATAAAAATAAATTGTTGGTCCGTGTGTTTGTCTAATGACGTCATGTTTGTGTGTCGACTGACGTCATGTTTGTCAATTGACGTATATATATATATATATAAATAAGTTGTCTGTGTGTGTGTCGAGTGCCGTCATGTTTATGTGTCGACTGACGTCATGTTTGTCGACTGACGTCATTATAAGGATTGAGCTGTATGCGTCATGAAGTTGTTTGTCGACTGACGTCATGTTTGTCAACTGATGAAATTACATACCGGGACACCGGGACACAAATGACGACTGGGACACAGGGAATATAAATGACGATCGGGAACCTCAAAGAGAAATTACAGACTGGGACACGGGGACACAAATCACGACCGGGACACAGGGAATAAAAATGAAGACCGGGACACAGGGACACAACTACAACGGGGACGCCGGGGGCACAGGAGGGATATATAAATGACGACAGGGACACAGGAATTGTTCGAATAGAAATTACAGACCGGGACACCAGGACACAAATGACGACCAGGACACCGGTACACAGGGAATATAAATGACAACCGGGACTCTCAAAGAGAAATTACAATCTGGGACACCGGGACACAAATGACGACCGGGACACAGGGAATATAAATGACGACTGGGACACAGGGACACATCATTAGAATAATGAGGTATAGATCTGAATACGGATTGTTTTTTGTTGGATCTGAATACGGATTGTTATGTAGCTGTTGGGGTGGCGCGAAGCGCCACCCCAACAGCTAGTATATATATATATATATATATATATATATATATATATATATATATATATATATATATATATAAATATATATATATACAGCTAGTATATATATATATATATATATATATATATATATATATATATATATATATATATATATATATATATATATATCTATATATATAAAATATCTATATATATAAAAATAAGTTGTCTGTCTGTCTGTGGATCTGTGGATCAGGTGACGTCATGTTTCGGCTGACGTCATGAAATTAGTTGCCGTCATTTTTGCTTTGAAGGTGACGTCATTCAAGTTATATAAGACATATGTTCGCGTAGAAATCTTTTAATGTTTAAGTTTACAATGACTGATGAAGATGCTCAAAGAGTCTATGCCAAAAAACTTGCTGCTGATAGAGAAAGTCAGAAAAGAAAGCGTGCCGAGGAACTACCAGAGCAACGCGAAAGCAGACTTGCTGCCAAAAGAGAAAGTGAAAAAAGAAGGCGTGCCGAGGAATCAAAAGACCAGCAGGGAAATAGGCTTGAGGCTGATAGAGAAAGAAAGAACAGAAAGCATGCCGAGGAACTACCAGAGCAACGCAGAAGCAGACTTGCTACTAAAAGAGAAAGTGAAAAAAGAAGGCGTGCCGAGGAATCAAAAGACCAGCAGGGAAACAGGCTTGAGGCTGATAGAGAAAGAAAGAACAGAAAGCATGCCGAGGAACTACCAGAGCAACGCAGAAGCAGACTTGCTGCTAAAAGAGAATGTGAAAAAAGAAGGCGTGCCGAGGAATTACAAGAACAGCAAGAAATCAGGCTTGCTGCTGATAGAGAAAGTAAGAAAAGAAAGCGTGCCGAGGAATCACAAGAACAGCAAGAAATCAGGCTTGCTGCTGATAGAGAAAGTAAGAAAAGAAAGCGTGCCGAGGAATCAGAGCAATCTGAAAGTTATCGCCTGGCATTCAGGTACAACCCAGTCGATGATTATAGCTTGAGTAGATGTGTTCAAATCGGGACAATGTCTAAAATTTGTCCCAATTGCAAGGCCTTGAAATTCAATGGTGAAACAATGGGAATGTGTTGCGCCTCAGGAAAAGTTAAACTTCCTCTATTGGCTGCACCACCAGAGCCATTGAAGACTTTCCTTACTGGAACTACGTCAGAATCTAAGCGTTTTTTGTCAAAAATCAGACAATACAACTCATGTTTCCAAATGACGTCGTTTGGAGCCCAAATCGAAAATCCAGATCAATTTATGTCTACTTTCAAAGTAAAAGGGCAAATTTATCATAAAGCAGGGTCCCTTCTACCATTCTCAGGCGAGAATCATAAATTTTTACAATTGTACTTCATCAGTGATAGAAATTCTGAATTGAATGCACGTTGCGAAATTTCTCCCAACGTTGAAAGGACAATCGTTTCCCAATTGCAACATCTTTTCCACGAAAATAATAATTTAGTGCGTCTGTTCAAAACAGCCATCGATTTGATGCCTACTGATACTCATAAAATTGTTATTTCCGCTGACAAAACGCCTCCTGGCCAACATGTGCGTAGATACAATGCTCCGACTATCGACGAAGTGGCAATCGTTATGGTCGGTGATCAGTTTTTACCTCGAGATATTATTCTACATAAGCGAAACGCTCAGTTGTTAAGAATTGCTGAAACTCATCGATGCTACGATGCCCTACAATATCCTATCATTTTTTGGGATGGAGCCGACGGCTATCACTTTAATATTAAATTGATGAATCCAGCCACTAACAAAGAAATGAATAAGAAATGCAGTGCAATGCATTATTATTCCTATAGACTAATGATTCGGCAGGATGAAGAAAATTATATTTTAAAATGCCGTGAATTGTTTCACCAATTTGTCGTGGATATGTATGCTAAAATTGAATCAGAACGTTTGCTATATATCCGCCTGAATCAGACCAAGCTCCGCTCTGAACAATACTTTCATTTGCGAGATGCAGTTATAAATGACGGTAATACCACAAACGTTGGAAGATTAACAATTTTACCTTCGTCATATGCTGGCAGTCCCCGTCATATGCATGAATATGCTCAAGATGCTATTGCGCATGTTCGTCTCTATGGTCGTCCAGATTTATTTATTACATTTACATGTAATCAATCTTGGGACGAGATACTGCAGCTTTTACTTCAAGGACAATCGGCGGTTCATAGGCATGACATTACGGCACGTGTCTTCCGGCAAAAGTTGAAATCACTGATAAACTACCTTGTAAAACATGAAGTGTTTGGGTCAGTGCGATGCTGGATGTACTCAGTGGAATGGCAAAAACGAGGTTTACCACACGCACATATACTAATCTGGCTACATAAAAAAATTACTTCAAACGAAATTGATGATGTGATTTCCGCTGAAATACCTAATAAAAATGTCGATAAGGGGTTACATGATATTATTGTAAAAAATATGATACATGGACCTTGCGGTGCACTGAACGAAAATTCACCATGCATGGCCAAAGGAAGGTGCACAAAGCAATATCCTCGACTTTTAGTACCCAAAACAATTACTGGCAATGATGGTTACCCACAATATAGAAGAAGATATACTGAAGATGGCGGTAAAACAGCAATAATAAAGAAGCGTAACGGTACCACCATCGAAGTAGATAACCAGTGGGTTGTTCCATATTCCCCATTATTATAAAAAACATTTAATGCACACATAAACGTTGAATACTATAACTCCGTAAAGGCAATCAAATACATATGTAAATACGTCGACAAAGGCAGTGACATGGCAGTTTTTGGCTTGCAGTCCGAAATCAAAGATTTCGATTAAATCGTAGAATATCAGGCTGGAAGATACATAAGCAGTAATGAAGCTGTTTGGCGAATTCTTTCATTTCCGATACATGAACGTAGTCCAGCTGTTGTTCACTTAGCGGTACATTTACAGAATGGTCAACGTGTTTATTTCACGGAAACCAACGTGCAACAAAGAGTCCTGAATCCACCGGATACAACATTAATAGCTTTTTTTTCGCTTTGCAAAAATGATTCTTTTGAAAAAACTGCTGTATACTGAAGTGCCTTCGTATTACACGTGGAATACTAAAAATAAAGTATTTGAACGTCGAAAACAGGGTAAGTCAGTCGACGGCCAACCTACCATCTTCAAAGATACCACGATAGGAAGACTCTACACCGTTCACCCCAATCAACATGAATGCTTCTTTCTACGCCTGCTTTTGGTGAATGTACCCGGTCCGACATCCTTTGAGTATTTGAGGACTGTAAATGGTACTATACATGACACTTACCGTAGTGCATGCCAAGCTCTGAATTTATTGGAGAATGACCAACACTGGGATAAGTGCATCAATGACGCGTGCGAAACGTCAACCCCAAGTCAAATTCGTGCATTGTTTGGCATCATTTTAACAACTTGCTCTCCATCAGCTCCTACAGAGTTATGGGAAAAATATAAGTCAAAAATGTCCGAAGATATACTTCATCGAAAACAGTTAGAGACGTCAGACATGACTTTTGATTTTACATCAGAAATTTATAACTACACTTTAGTTGTTATAGAAGATTTGTGCGTAAGTATGGCAAACAAACCTCTTCAGGATTTGGGAATGCCTTCACCTAACCGTATCGCTGCTGTTTCGACATGTGTAGAATTGGATCGTGAACAAAGTTACAGTACGAGTGATCTATTGTCGTATGTACAAAATAACATTTCCAAGTTAACGTCGGAACAAAAAGACATTTATGATACGATAATGCATTGTGTCGATAACAACATTGGAGAAATTTTCTTTTTGGATGCGCCAGGAGGTACTGGTAAAACGTTTGTGATAAAACTGAATCTGGCATCAATTCGATCTAAAAATGATATAGCGTTGGCAATTGCGTCGTCCGGAATAGCCGCAACATTGCTGCCTGGTGGAAGAACTGCTCATTCCGCTTTGAAATTGCCTCTGAACTTGCATTCTACAGAAACTCCCACGTGCAGTATCTCCAAATCATCTGGGATGGTTAAAGTATTGCAGCAATGCAAACTTATTATTTGGGATGAGTGCACAATGGCACACAAAAAATCGCTCGAGGCTCTGGATCAATGCTTGAAAGATTTGCGAGGGAAGTCGAAACCCTTTGGCAGCACCTTAATATTGCTTGCGGGAGATTTCAGGCAAACATTACCTATAATACCTAGATCAACTCCTGCAGACGAAATGAATGCTTGCCTGAAAAATTCTAATTTATGGGCACACGTAAAAACATTAAAATTAACTACAAATATGCGTGTCCGATTGCAAAACGATGACTCTGGTCAAACATTTTCAGATCAATTGCTGGCAATGGGAAACGGAAAGCTCCCAGTAGACCCAATTTCAGGACGTATACAACTACCTGCTGATTTCTGTAATTTAGTGACGTCCAAAAATGAATTGATTGAAAAAGTATTTCCGAATATTCTAAAAAATTATAAAAATAATAAATGGCTAAGTGAAAGAGCGATTCTCGCACCCAAAAATATAGACGTCCACGAAATCAACAATATTGTTTTGACCAAGATTCAAGACCAGCCAGTCCTTTACAAGTCAGTCGACACAGTTTTGGAACCAAATGAAGCGGTTAATTATCCATCTGAATTTTTAAATTCCATAGATCTTTCAGGGTTTCCACCACACGTGAAACAACTAAAAATAGGCGTACCAATAATAGTTTTAAAAAATATAAACCCACCAAAGCTTTGCAATGGCACTCGACTTGCCGTAAAAAAAACAATGGAAAACCTAATAGAGGCCACAATCCTGACAGGGCCTTTTGAGGGTGAGGCTGTTCTTATTCCTCGCTTTCCCATGATTCCAACAGATCTGCCTTTTCAATTTAAAAGATTGCAATTCCCAATTCGATTAGCATTTGCAACCACCATTAACAAAGCTCAAGGTCAATCATTAGAAAAATGTGGTATTGATCTTAATACTGATTGTTTTTCCCATGGACAATTGTACGTTGCATGTTCGAGGGTCGGTAAACCTGACAATCTATTTATATGCAGCGAGAATTGGACAGCGAAGAATGTTGTATATTCGCAAGTTTTACGCAGTTAATTTGTATTTCGGAACCAAATGAAGCGGTTAATTATCCATCTGAATTTTTAAATTCCATAGATCCTTCAGGGTGTCCACCACACCTGCTACAACTAAAAATAGGCGTACCAATAATACTTTTAAGAAATATCAACCCACCAAAGCTTTGCAATGGCACGCGACTTGCCGTAAAAAAAAAACAATGGAAAACCTAATAGATGCCACAATCTTGACAGGGCCTTATGAGGGTGAGGCTGTTCTTATTCCTCGCATTCCCATGATTCCAACGGATCTGCTTTTTCAATTTAAAAGATTGCAATTCCCAATTCGATTAGCATTTGCAACCACCATCAACAAAGCTCAAGGGCAATCACTAGAAAAATGAGGTATAGATCTTAATACAGATTGCTTTACCAATGTACAATTGTATGTTGCATCTTTGAGGGTCGGTAAACCTGACAATCTATTTATACGCACAGACAATGGGACAGCGAAGACTGTTGTATATTCACAAGTTTTACGTAGTTAATTTGTATTGTATCTATCTATCTATCTATCTATATAAAAACGAGTTGTGTGTATGCATGTTTGTTTGTTTGTAAAAAGAGCGTTTGCATATGACGTCATTATTAGTACATACGGCTTTGTATATGGACAGACAATGGGAAAGCCAAGAATTTTGTATATTCGCAATTTTTACGTAGTTTGAAACACATATATAAATCTATCTATATTCACAGGTGGGACACAGGGACACAACTACAATGGCGCGTAACTAATATGGCGCGTAACGACTTACGCGCACGGGGGGGCTTGGGTTGCGCGAAGCGCCCCACCAACTAGGTGTTGGGGTGGCGCGAAGCGCCACCCCATCAGCTAGTATATATATATATATATATATATATATATATATATATATATATATATATATATATATATATATATATACTAGCTGTTGGGGTGGCGCTTCGCGCCACCCCAATACCTAGTTGGTGGGGGCGCTTCGCGCCCCCCTCAAGCCCCCCCGCGCGCGTAAGTCGTTACGCGCCATATTAGTTACGCGCCATTGTAGTTGTGTCCCTATGTCCCACCTGTGAATATATATATATATATATATATATATATATATATATATATATATATATATATATATATATATATATATATGTTTTTAACTACGTAAAACTTGCGAATATACAACATTCTTTGCTGTCCCATTGTCTGTGCATATAAATAGATTGTCAGGTTTACCGACTCTTGAACATGCAACATATAATGGTCCATGGGAAAACAATCCGTATTCAGATCTATACCTCATGATTCTAATGATTGCCCTTGAGCTTTGTTGATGGTGATTGCTAATCGACCATTCCCTGAGTCGCCATCGTCATTTATATATCCCCCTGTGCACCCCGGCGTCCCCTTTGTAGTTAAGTCCCTGTGTCCCGGTCGTCATTTATATTCCCTGTGTCCCGGTCGTCATTTGTGTCCCGGTGTTCCAGTCTGTGATTTCTCTTTGAGTGTCCCGGGCGTCATTTATATTCCTTGTGTCCCGGTGTCCCGGTCGTCATTTATATCCCCCTGTGCCCCCCGGCGTCCCCATTGTAGTTGTGTCCCTGTGTCCCGGTCGTCATTTATATTCCCTGTGTCCCGGTCGTCATTTGTATCCCGGTGTCCCGGTCTGTATATACATTCGTTTTTTAGTTTTGATTTCTCCTTTATTTTTTTCCTTTTTTCTTTTTTTTCTTTTTTAGTTTATTTAGATTTTTAGATTTTTTAGTTTTTTTTATTAGTTTTTAGTTTTTTTGTAGTTTTTAACATTTTTTTAGTTTTTTTAGTTTTTATATTTTACTTATCCTGGTCATCATTTATACTCCCTGTGTCCCGGTAGTTTTTAGTTTTTTTGTTTTTTACCTTTTTTTAGTTTTTTTAGTTTTTTTAGTTTTTTAGCTTTTTTAGTTTTTTTATTAGTTTTTAGTTTTTTTTTAGTTTTTGCCTTTTTTTAGTTTTTTCAGTTTTTTTTTAGTTTTTAGTTTTTTACCTTTTTTTAGTTTTTTTTAGTTTTTAGCTTTTTTAGTTTTTTTCTTTTTAGTTTTTTTTGTAGTTTTTACCTTTTTTAGTTTTTTTTCTTCTTTTGTATTAGTGTGAAATAATTCAGACGTCATATGCGGACAAACACGACGTCACTCGACAGACAGACAGACAGACATAACCCACAAACAACTTATTTTTATATATATTTATTCATTTTTTTTAGTTTTCTTTTTCTCTTTTATTTTTCAGTTTTTTCCTTTTTTTTAGTTTTTTTCTTTTTTAGTTTTTAGTTTTTTTTAGTTTTTTACCTTTTTTTAGTTTTTTTTAGTTTTTTAGTTTTTTAGCTTTTTTAGTTTTTTTATTATTTTTTTTTTTTGTAGTTTTTGCCTTTTTTATTTTTTTCAGTTTTTTTTTAGTTATTAGATTTTTACCTTTTTTTAGTTTTTTTTTAGTTTTTTAGCTTTTTTAGTTTTTTTTTCTTTTTAGTTTTTTTTTGTAGTTTTTACCTTTTTTAGTTTTTTTCTTCTTTTGTATTAGTGTGAAATAATTCAGACGTCATATGCGGACAAACATGACGTTTTTTTAGTTTTTAGCTTTTTTAGTTTTTTTTCTTTTTAGTTTTTTTTGTAGTTTTTACCTTTTTTAGTTTTTTTTCTTCTTTTGTATTAGTGTGAAATGATTCAGACGTCATATGCGGACAAACACGACGTCACTCGACAGACAGACAGACAGACATAACCCACAAACAACTTATTTTTATATATATTTATTCATATTTTTTTAGTTTTCTTTTTCTCTTTTATTTTTCAGTTTTTTCCTTTTTTTTAGTTTTTTTCTTTTTTAGTTTTTAGTTTTTTTAGTTTTTTACCTTTTTTTAGTTTTTTTTAGTTTTTTAGTTTTTTAGCTTTTTTAGTTTTTTTTATTAGTTTTTATTTTTTTTGTAGTTTTTGCCTTTTTTTATTTTTTTCAGTTTTTTTTAGTTATTAGATTTTTACCTTTTTTTAGTTTTTTTTAGTTTTTTAGCTTTTTTAGTTTTTTTTTCTTTTTAGTTTTTTTTGTAGTTTTTACCTTTTTTAGTTTTTTTCTTCTTTTGTATTAGTGTGAAATAATTCAGACGTCATATGCGAACAAACATGACGTCACCTGATCCATCCACAGATCCACACACAGACAACTTATTTTTATATATATACTAGCTGTTGGGGTGGCGCTTCGCGCCACCCCAACACCTAGTTGGTGGGGGCGCTTCGCGCCCCCCCAAGCCCCCCCGCGCGCGTAAGTCGTTACGCGCCATATTAGTTACGCGCCATATTAGTTACGCGCCATTGTAGTTGTGTCCCTGTGTCCCACCTGTGAATATAGATAGATTTATATATGTGTTTCAAACTACGTAAAAATTGCGAATATACAACATTCTTGGCTTTCCCATTGTCTGTCCATATACAAAGCCGTATGTACTAATAATGACGTCATATGCAAACGCTCTTTTTACAAACAAACAAACATGCATACACACAACTCGTTTTTATATAGATAGATAGATAGATAGATACAATACAAATTAACTACGTAAAACTTGTGAATATACAACAGTCTTCGCTGTCCCATTGTCTGTGCGTATAAATAGATTGTCAGGTTTACCGACCCTCAAAGATGCAACATACAATTGTACATTGGTAAAGCAATCTGTATTAAGATCTATACCGCATTTTTCTAGTGATTGCCCTTGAGCTTTGTTGATGGTGGTTGCAAATGCTAATCGAATTGGGAATTGCAATCTTTTAAATTGAAAAAGCAGATCCGTTGGAATCATGGGAATGCGAGGAATAAGAACAGCCTCACCCTCATAAGGCCCTGTCAAGATTGTGGCATCTATTAGGTTTTCCATTGTTTTTTTTTTACGGCAAGTCGCGTGCCATTGCAAAGCTTTGGTGGGTTGATATTTCTTAAAAGTATTATTGGTACGCCTATTTTTAGTTGTAGCAGGTGTGGTGGACACCCTGAAGGATCTATGGAATTTAAAAATTCAGATGGATAATTAACCGCTTCATTTGGTTCCGAAATACAAATTAACTGCGTAAAACTTGCGAATATACAACATTCTTCGCTGTCCAATTCTCGCTGCATATAAATAGATTGTCAGGTTTACCGACCATCGAACGTGCAACGTACAATTGTCCATGGGAAAAACAATCAGTATTAAGATCAATACCACATTTTTCTAATGATTGACCTTGAGCTTTGTTAATGGTGATTGCAAATGCTAATCGAATTGGGAATTGCAATCTTTTAAATTGAAAAGGCAGATCTGTTGGAATCATGGGAATGCGAGGAATAAGAACAGCCTCACCCTCAAAAGGCCCTGTCAGGATTGTGGCCTCTATTAGGTTTTCCATTGTTTTTTTTACGGCAAGTCGAGTGCCATTGCAAAGCTTTGGTGGGTTTATGTTACGTAACAATATTATTGGTATGCCTATTTTTAGTTGTAGCACGTGTGGTGGAAACCCTGAAAGATCTATGGAATTTAAAAATTCAGATGGATAATTAACCGCTTCATTTGGTTCCAAAACTGTGTCGACTGACTTGTAAAGGACTGCCTGGTCTTGAATCTTGGTCAAAACAATATTGTTGATTTCGTGGACGTCTATATTTTTGGGTGCGAGAATCGCTCTTTCACTTAGCCATTTATTATTTTTATAATTTTTTAGAATATTCGGAAATACTTTTTCAATCAATTCATTTTTGGACGTCACTAAATTACAGAAATCAGCAGGTAGTTGTATACGTCCTGAAATTGAGTCTACTGGGAGCTTTCCGTTTCCCATTGCCAGCAATTGATCTGAAAATGTTTGACCAGAGTCATCGTTTTGCAATCGGACACGCATATTTGTAGTTAATTTTAATGTTTTTACGTGTGCCCATAAATTAGAATTTTTCAGGCAAGCATTCATTTCGTCTGCAGGAGTTGATCTAGGTATTATAGGTAATGTTTGCCTGAAATCTCCCTCAAGCAATATTAAGGTGCTGCCAAAGGGTTTCGACTTCCCTCGCAAATCTTTCAAGCATTGATCCAGAGCCTCGAGCGATTTTTTGTGTGCCATTTTGCACTCATCCCAAATAATTAGTTTGCATTGCTGCAATACTTTACCCATCCCAGATGATTTGGAAATATTGCACGTGGGAGTTTCTGTAGAATGCAAGTTCAGAGGCAATTTCAAAGCGGAATGAGCAGTTCTTCCACCAGGCAGCAATGTTGCGGCTATTCCGGACGACGCAATTGCCAACGCTATATCATTTTTAGATCGAATTGATGCCAGAATCAGTTTTATCACAAACGTTTTACCAGTACCTCCTGGCGCATCCAAAAAGAAAATTTCTCCAACGTTGTTATCGACACAATGCATTATCGTATCATAAATGTCTTTTTGTTCCGACGTTAACTTGGAAATGTTATTTTGTACATACGACAATAGATCACTCGTACTGTAACTTTGTTCACGATCCAATTCTACACATGTCGAAACAGCAGCGATACGGTTAGGTGAAGGCATTCCCAAACCCTGAAGAGGTTTGTTTGCCATACTTATGCAAAAATCTTCTATAACAACTAAAGTGTAGTTATAAATTTCTGGTGTAAAATCAAAAGTCATGTCTGACGTCTCTAACTGTTTTCGATGAAGTATATCTTCGGACATTTTTGACTTATATTTTTCCCATAAATCTGTAGGAGCTGATGGAGAGCAAGTTGTTAAAATGATGCCAAACAATGCACGAATTTGACTTGGGGTTGACGTTTCGCACGCGTCATTGATGCAGTTATCCCAGTGTTGGTCATTCTCCAATAAATTCAGAGCTTGGCATGCACTACGGTAAGTGTCATGTATAGTACCATTTACAGTCCTCAAATACTCAAAGGATGTCGGACCGGGTACATTCACCAAAAGCAGGCGTAGAAAGAAGCATTCATGTTGATTGGGGTGAACGGTGTAGAGTCTTCCTATCGTGGTATCTTTGAAGATGGTAGGTTGGCCGTCGACTGACTTACCCTGTTTTCGACGTTCAAATACTTTATTTTTAGTATTCCACGTGTAATACGAAGGCACTTCAGTATACAGCAGTTTTTTCGCAAAAGAATCATTTTTGCAAAGCGAAAAAAAAGCTGTTAATGTTGTATCCGGTGGATTCAGGACTCTTTGTTGCACGTTGGTTTCCGTGAAATAAACACGTTGACCATTCTGTAAATGTACCGCTAAGTGAACAACAGCTGGACTACGTTCATGTATCGGAAATGAAAGAATTCGCCAAACAGCTTCATTACTGCTTATGTATCTTCCAGCCTGATATTCTACGATTTCATCGAAATCTTTGATTTCGGACTGCAAGCCAAAAACTGCCATGTCACTGCCTTTGTTGACGTATTTACATATGTATTTGATTGCCTTTACGGAGTTACAGTATTCAACGTTTATGTGTGCATTAAATGTTTTTGATAATAAAGGGGAATATGGAACAACCCACTGGTTATCTACTTCGATGGTGGTACCGTTACGCTTCTTTATTATTGCTGTTTTACCGCCATCTTCAGTAGCTCTTCTTCTATATTGTGGGTAACCATCATTGCCAGTAATTGTCTTTCCCTGCTGGTCTTTTGATTCCTCGGCACGCCTTCTTTTTTCACTTTCTCTTTTAGCAGCAAGTCTGCTTCTGCGTTGCTCTAGTAGTTCCTCGGCACGCCTTCTTTTTTCACTTTCTCTTTTAGCAGCAAGTCTGCTTCTGCGTTGCTCTGGTAGTTCCTCTGCATGCTTTCTGTTCTTTCTTTCTCTATCAGCCTCAAGCCTGATTCCCTGCTGGTCTTTTGATTCCTCGGCACGCCTTCTTTTTTCACTTTCTCTTTTAGCAGCAAGTCTGCTTTCGCGTTGCTCTGGTAGTTCCTCGGCACGCTTTCTTTTCTGACTTTCTCTATCAGCAGCAAGTTTTTTGGCATAGACTCTTTGAGCATCTTCATCAGTCATTATAAACTTAAGCATTAATAGAATTCTACGCGAACATACGTCTTATATAACTTGAATGACGTCACGCCTTCAAAGCAAAAATGATGGCAACTAATTTCATGACGTCAGCCGAAACATGACGGCGAACATATGTCTTATATAACTTGAATGACGTCACCTTCAAAGCAAAAATGATGGCAACTAATTTCATGACGTCAGCCGAAACATGACGTCACCTGATCCATCCACAGATCCACACACAGACAACTTATTTTTATATATATAGATATATATATATATATATATATATATATATATATATATATATATATATATATATATATATATATATATATATATATATATATATATATATATATGTTTTTAACTACGTAAAACTTGCGAATATACAACATTCTTTGCTGTCCCATTGTCTGTGCATATAAATAGATTGTCAGGTTTACCGACTCTTGAACATGCAACATATAATGGTCCATGGGAAAACAATCTGTATTCAGATCTATACCTCATGATTCTAATGATTGCCCTTGAGCTTTGTTGATGGTGATTGCTAATCGACCATTCCCTGAGTCGCCATCGTCATTTATATATCCCCCTGTGCACCCCGGCGTCCCCTTTGTAGTTAAGTCCCTGTGTCCCGGTCGTCATTTATATTCCCTGTGTCCCGGTCGTCATTTGTGTCCCGGTGTTCCAGTCTGTGATTTCTCTTTGAGTGTCCCGGGCGTCATTTATATTCCTTGTGTCCCGGTGTCCCGGTCGTCATTTATATCCCCCTGTGCCCCCCGGCGTCCCCATTGTAGTTGTGTCCCTGTGTCCCGGTCGTCATTTATATTCCCTGTGTCCCGGTCGTCATTTGTATCCCGGTGTCCCGGTCTGTATATACATTCGTTTTTTAGTTTTGTTTTCTCGTTTATTTTTTTCCTTTTTTCTTTTTTTTCTTTTTTAGTTTATTTAGATTTTTAGATTTTTTAGTTTTTTTATTAGTTTTTAGTTTTTTTTGTAGTTTTTACCATTTTTTTAGTTTTTTTAGTTTTTTTTTTACTTATGTCCTGGTCGTCATTTATACTCCCTGTGCCCCGGTAGTTTAGTTTTTTTTGTTTTTTACCTTTTTTTAGTTTTTTAATTTTTTTAGTTTTTTAGCTTTTTTAGTTTTTTTATTAGTTTTAGTTTTTTTTTAGTTTTTGCCTTTTTTTAGTTTTTTCAGTTTTTTTTAGTTTTTAGTTTTTTACCTTTTTTTAGTTTTTTTTAGTTTTTAGCTTTTTTA
>NW_027064523.1:0-25707 GCF_032884065.1 Artemia franciscana
AAATAGGAAAAGAGCCTTTAATCACATTCTTTACCATTTGCAATCATAAAATTGTCTAATATCTTCATTTTTTCCACAGACAAAGCTATTACCCTCGAAAACTAAAACTTTTGACATAGGAAAAGAGCCTTTAATCACATTCTTTACCATGTGTAATCATAAAATAGTCTAATATCTTCATTTTTTCAACATACGTAGCTATTACCCTCGAAAACTAAAACTTTTGAAATAGGAAAAGAGACTTTAATCACATTCTTTACCATTTGCAATCATAAAATAGTCTAATATCTTCATTTTTTCAACATACGTAGCTATTACCCTCGAAAACTAAAACTTTTGACATAGGAAAAGAGCCTTTAATCACATTCTTTACCATTTGCAATCATAAAATAGTCTAATATCTTCATTTTTTCAACATACGTAGCTATTACCCTCGGAAACTAAAACTTTTGACATAGGAAAAGAGCCTTTAATCACATTCTATACCATTTGCAATCATAAAATAGTCTAAAATCTTCATTTTTTCAACATACGTAGCTATTACCCCCAAAAACTAAAACTTTTGAAATAGGAAAAGAGCCTTTAATCACATTCTTTACCATTTGCAATCATAAAATAGTCTAATATCTTCATTTTTTCAACATACATAGCTATTACCCTCGAAACTAAAACTTTTGACATAGGAAAAGAGCCTTTAATCACATTCTTTACCATTTGCAATCATAAAATAGTCTAATATCTTCATTTTTTCAACATACGTAGCTATTACCCTCGAAAACTAAAACTTTTGACATAGGAAAAGAGCCTTTAATCACATTCTTTACCATGTGCAATCATAAAATAGTCTAATATCTTCATTTTTTCCACAGACATAGCTATTACCCTCGAAAACTAAAACTTTTGAAATAGGAAAAGAGCCTTTAATCACATTCTTTACCATGTGCAATCATAAAATAGTCTAATATCTTCATTTTTTCCACAGACATAGCTATTACCCTCGAAAACTAAAACTTTTGAAATAAGAAAAGAGCCTTTAATCACATTCTTTACCATTTGCAATCATAAAATAGTCTAATATCTTCATTTTTTCAACATACGTAGCTATTACCCTCGAAAACTAAAACTTTTGAAATAGGAAAAGAGCCTTTAATCACATTCTTTACCATTTGCAATCATAAAATAGTCTAATATCTTCATTTTTTCAGCATACGTAGCTATTACCCTCGAAAACTAAAACTTTTGAAATAGGAAAAGAGCCTTTAATCACATTCTTTACCATGTGCAATCATAAAATTGTCTAATATCTTCATTTTTTCCACAGACAAAGCTATTACCCTCGAAAACTAAAACTTTTGAAATAGGAAAAGAGCCTTTAATCACATTCTTTACCATTTGCAATCATAAAATAGTCTAATATCTTCATTTTTTCAACATACGTAGCTATTACCCTCGAAAACTAAAACTTTTGAAATAGGAAAAGAGCCTTTAATCACATTCTTTACCATTTGCAATCATAAAATAGTCTAATATCTTCATTTTTTCAACATACGTAGCTATTACCCTCGAAAACTAAAACTTTTGAAATAGGAAAAGAGCCTTTAATCACATTCTTTACCATTTGCAATCATAAAATAGTCTAATATCTTCATTTTTTCAACATACGTAGCTATTACCCCCGAAAACTAAAACTTTTGAAATAGGAAAAGAGCCTTTAATCACATTCTTTACCATTTGCAATCATAAAATTGTCTAATATCTTCATTTTTTCCACAGACAAAGCTATTACCCTCGAAAACTAAAACTTTTGACATAGGAAAAGAGCCTTTAATCACATTCTTTACCATGTGCAATCATAAAATAGTCTAATATCTTCATTTTTTCAACATACGTAGCTATTACCCTCGAAAACTAAAACATTTGAAATAGGAAAAGAGCCTTTAATCACATTCTTTACCATTTGCAATTATAAAATAGTCTAATATCTTCATTTTTTCAACATACGTAGCTATTACCCTCGAAAACTAAAACTTTTGACATGGGAAAAGAGCCTTTAATCACATTCTTTACCATTTGCAATCATAAAATAGTCTAATATCTTCATTTTTTCAACATACGTAGCTATTACCCTCGAAAACTAAAACTTTTGAGATAGGAAAAGAGCCTTTAATCACATTCTATACCATTTGCAATCATAAAGTAGTCTAAAATCTTCATTTTTTCAACATACGTAGCTATTACCCCCGAAAACTAAAACTTTTGAAATAGGAAAAGAGCCTTTAATCACATTCTTTACCATTTGCAATCATAAAATAGTCTAATATCTTCATTTTTTCAACATACGTAGCTATTACCCTCGAAAACTAAAACTTTTGACATAGGAAAAGAGCCTTTAATCACATTCTTTACCATTTGCAATCATAAAATAGTCTAATATCTTCATTTTTTCAACATACGTAGCTATTACCCTCGAAAACTAAAACTTTTGAAATAGGAAAAGAGCCTTTAATCACATTCTTTACCATGTGCAATCATAAAATAGTCTAATATCTTCATTTTTTCCACAGACATAGCTATTACCCTCAAAAACTAAAACTTTTGAAATAGGAAAAGAGCCTTTAATCACATTCTTTACCATTTGCAATCATAAAATAGTCTAATATCTTCATTTTTTCAACATACGTAGCTATTACCCTCGAAAACTAAAACTTTTGAAAAAGGAAAAGGGCCTTTAATCACATTCTTTACCATGTGCAATCATAAAATTGTCTAATATCTTCATTTTTTCCACAGACAAAGCTATTACCCTCGAAAACTAAAACTTTTGACATAGGAAAAGAGCCTTTAATCACATTCTTTACCATGTGCAATCATAAAATAGTCTAATATCTTCATTTTTTCAACATATGTAGCTATTACCCTCGAAAACTAAAACTTTTGACATAGGAAAAGAGGCTTTAATCACATTCTTTACCATTTGCAATCATAAAATAGTCTAATATCTTCATTTTTTCAACATACGTAGCTATTACCCTCGAAAACTAAAACTTTTGACATAGGAAAAGAGCCTTTAATCACATTATTTACCATTTGCAATCATAAAATAGTCTAATATTTTCATTTTTTCAACATACGTAGCTATTACCCTTGAAAACTAAAACTTTTGAAATAGGAAAAGAGCCTTTAATCACATACTTTACCATGTGCAATCATAAAATTGTCTAATATCTTCATTTTTCAACATACGTAGCTATTACCCTCGAAAACTAAAACTTTTGAAATAGGAAAAGAGCCTTTAATCACATTCTTTACCATTTGCAATCATAAAATAGTCTAATATCTTCATTTTTTCAACATACGTAGCTATTACCCCCCGAAAACTAAAACTTTTGAAATAGGAAAAGAGCCTTTAATCACATTCTTTACCATTTGCAATCATAAAATTGTCTAATATCTTCATTTTTTCCACAGACAAAGCTATTACCCTCGAAAACTAAAACTTTTGACATAGGAAAAGAGCCTTTAATCACATTCTTTACCATGTGCAATCATAAAATAGTCTAATATCTTCATTTTTTCAACATACGTAGCTATTACCCTCGAAAACTAAAACTTTTGAAATAGGAAAGAGCCTTTAATCACATTCTTTACCATTTGCTATCATAAAATAGTCTAATATCTTCATTTTTTCAACATACGTAGCTATTACCCTCGAAAACTAAAACTTTTGACATAGGAAAAGAGCCTTTAATCACATTCTTTACCATTTGCAATCATAAAATAGTCTAATATCTTCATTTTTTCAACATACGTAGCTATTACCCTCGAAAACTAAAACTTTTGAAATAGGAAAAGAGCCTTTAATCACATTCTATACCATTTGCAATCATAAAATAGTCTAAAATCTTCATTTTTTCAACATAAGTAGCTATTACCCCCGAAAACTAAAACTTTTGAAATAGGAAAAGAGCCTTTAATCACATTCTTTACCATTTGCAATCATAAAATAGTCTAATATCTTCATTTTTTCAACATACTTAGCTATTACCCTCGAAAACTAAAACTTTTGACATTGGAAAAGAGCCTTTAATCACATTCTTTACCATTTGCAATCATAAAATAGTCTAATATCTTCATTTTTTCAACATACGTAGCTATTACCCTCGAAAACTAAAACTTTTGAAATAGAAAAAGAGCCTTTAATCACATTCTTTACCATGTGCAATCATAAAATTGTCTAATATCTTCATTTTTTCCACAGACAAAGCTATTACCCTCGAAAACTAAAACTTTTGACATAGGAAAAGAGCCTTTAATCACATTCTTGACCATGTGCAATCATAAAATAGTCTAATATCTTCATTTTTTCCACAGACATAGCTATTACCCTCAAAAACTAAAACTTTTGAAATAGGAAAAGAGCCTTTAATCACATTCTTTACCATTTGCAATCATAAAATAGTCTAATATCTTCATTTTTAAACATACGTATCTATTACCCTCGAAAACTAAAACTTTTGAAATAGGAAAAGAGCCTTTAATCACATTCTTTACCATGTGCAATCATAAAATTGTCTAATATCTTCATTTTTTCCACAGACAAAGCTATTACCCTCGAAAACTAAAACTTTTGACATAGGAAAAGAGCCTTTAATCACATTCTTTACCATGTGCAATCACAAAATAGTCTAATATCTTCATTTTTTTCAACATACGTAGCTATTACCCTCGAAAACTAAACCTTTTGACATAGGAAAAGAGCCTTTAATCACATTCTTTACCATTTGCAATCATAAAATAGTCTAATATCTTCATTTTTTCAACATACGTAGCTATTACCCTCGAAAACTAAAACTTTTGACATAGGAAAAGAGCCTTTAATCACATTCTTTACCATTTGCAATCATAAAATAGTCTAAAATCTTCATTTTTTCAACATACGTAGCTATTACCCTCGAAAACTAAATCTTTTGACATAGGAAAAGAGCCTTTAATCACATTCTTTACCATTTGCAATCATAAAATGGTCTAATATCTTCATTTTTTCAACATACGTAGCTATTACCCTCGAAAACTAAAACTTTTGACATAGGAAAAGAGCCTTTAATCACATTCTTTACCATTTGCAATCATAAAATAGTCTAATATCTTCATTTTTTCAACATACGTAGCTATTACCCTCGAAAACTAAAACTTTTGAAATAGGAAAAGAGCCTTTAATCACATTCTTTACCATGTGCAATCATAAAATTGTCTAATATCTTCATTTTTTTCACAGACAAAGCTATTACCCTCGAAAACTAAAACTTTTGACATAGGAAAAGAGCCTTTAATCACATTCTTTACCATGTGCAATCATAAAATAGTCTAATATCTTCATTTTTTCCACAGACATAGCTATTACCCTCAAAAACTAAAACTTTTGAAATAGGAAAAGAGCCTTTAATCACATTCTTTACCATTTGCAATCATAAAATAGTCTAATATCTTCATTTTTTCAACATACGTAGCTATTACCCTCGAAAACTAAAACTTTTGAAATAGGAAAAGAGCCTTTAATCACATTCTTTACCATGTGCAATCATAAAATTGTCTAATATCTTCATTTTTTCCACAGACAAAGCTATTACCCTCGAAAACTAAAACTTTTGACATAGGAAAAGAGCCTTTAATCACATTCTTTACCATGTGCAATCATAAAATAGTCTAATATCTTCATTTTTTCAACATACGTAGCTATTACCCTCGAAAACTAAAACTTTTGACATAGGAAAAGAGCCTTTAATCACATTCTTTACCATTTGCAATCATAAAATAGTCTAATATCTTCATTTTTTCAACATACGTAGCTATTACCCTCGAAAACTAAAACTTTTGACATTTTGACTATAAACTTTTGACTATTACCCTTGAAAACTAAAACTTTTGAAATAGGAAAAGAGCCTTTAATCACATACTTTACCATTTGCAATCATAAAATAGTCTAATATCTTCATTTTTTCCACAGACATAGCTATTACCCTCAAAAACTAAAACTTTTGAAATAGGAAAAGAGCCTTTAATCACATTCTTTACCATTTGCAATCATAAAATAGTCTAATATCTTCATTTTTCAACATACGTAGCTATTACCCTCGAAAACTAAAACTTTTGAAATAGGAAAAGAGCCTTTAATCACATTCTTTACCATGTGCAATCATAAAATTGTCTAATATCTTCATTTTTTCCACAGACAAAGCTATTACCCTCGAAAACTAAAACTTTTGACATAGGAAAAGAGCCTTTAATCACATTCTTTACCATGTGCAATCATAAAATAGTCTAATATCTTCATTTTTTCAACATACGTAGCTATTACCCTCGAAAACTAAAACTTTTGACATAGGAAAAGAGCCTTTAATCACATTCTTTACCATTTGCAATCATAAAATAGTCTAATATCTTCATTTTTCAACATACGTAGCTATTACCCTCGAAAACTAAAACTTTTGACATTTTGACTATAAACTTTTGACTATTACCCTTGAAAACTAAAACTTTTGAAATAGGAAAAGAGCCTTTAATCACATACTTTACCATTTGCAATCATAAAATAGTCTAATATCTTCATTTTTTCAACATACGTAGCTATTACCCTCGAAAACTAAAACTTTTGAAATAGGAAAAGAGCCTTTAATCACATTCTTTACCATTTGCAATCATAAAATAGTCTAATATCTTTACCATTCTTTACCATATATTCTTTACCATTTGCAATCATAAAATAGTCTAATATCTTCATTTTTTCAACATACGTAGCTATTACCCTCGAAAACTAACACTTTTGACATAGGAAAAGAGCCTTTAATCACATTCTTTACCATTTGCAATCATAAAATAGTCTAATATCTTCATTTTTTCAACATACGTAGCTATTACCCTTGAAAACTAAAACTTTTGAAATAGGAAAAGAGCCTTTAATCACATTCTTTACCATGTGCAATCATAAAATAGTCTAATATCTTCATTTTTTCAATATACGTAGCTATTACCCTCAAAAACTAAAACTTTTGACATAGGAAAAGAGCCTTTAATCACATTCTTTACCATTTGCAATCATAAAATAGTCTAATATCTTCATTTTTTCAACATACGTAGCTATAACCCTCGAAAACTAAAACTTTTGAAATAGGAAAAGAGCCTTTAATCACATTCTATACCATTTGCAATCATAAAATAGTCTAAAATCTTCATTTTTTCAACATACGTAGCTATTACCCCCGAAAACTAAAACTTTTGAAATAGGAAAAGAGCCTTTAATCACATTCTTTACCATTTGCAATCATAAAATAGTCTAATATCTTCATTTTTTCAACATACGTAGCTATTACCCTCGAAAACTAAAACTTTTGACATAGGAAAAGAGCCTTTAATCACATTCTTTACCATTTGCAATCATAAAATAGTCTAATATCTTCATTTTTTCAACATACGTAGCTATTACCCTCGAAAACTAAAACTTTTGAAATAGGAAAAGAGCCTTTAATCACATTCTTTAACATGTGCAATCATAAAATAGTCTAATATCTTCATTTTTTCCACAGACATAGCTATTACCCTCAAAAACTAAAACTTTTGAAATAGGAAAAGAGCCTTTAATCACATTCTTTACCATTTGCAATCATAAAATAGTCTAATATCTTCATTTTTTCAACATACTTAGCTATTACCCTCGAAAACTAAAACTTTTGAAATAGGAAAAGAGCCTTTAATCACATTCTTTACCATGTGCAATCATAAAATTGTCTAATATCTTCATTTTTTCCACAGACAAAGCTATTACCCTCGAAAACTAAAACTTTTGACATAGGAAAAGAGCCTTTAATCATATTCTTTACCATGTGCAATCATAAAATAGTCTAATATCTTCATTTTTTCAACATACGTAGCTATTACCCTCGAAAACTAAAACTTTTGACATAGGAAAAGAGCCTTTAATCACATTCTTTACCATTTGCAATCATAAAATAGTCTAATATCTTCATTATTTCAACATACGTAGCTATTACCCTCGAAAACTAAAACTTTTGACATAGGAAAAGAGCCTTTAATCAAATTCTTTACCATTTGCAATCATAAAATAGTCTAAAATCTTCATTTTTTCAACATACGTAGCTATTACCCTCGAAAACTAAAACTTTTGACATAGGAAAAGAGCCTTTAATCACATTCTTTACCATTTGCAATCATAAAATAGTCTAATATCTTCATTTTTTCAACATACGTAGCTATTACCCTCGAAAACTAAAACTTTTGACATAGGAAAAGAGCCTTTAATCACATTCTTTACCATTTGCAATCATAAAATAGTCTAATATCTTCATTTTTTCAACATACGTAGCTATTACCCTCGAAAACTAAAACTTTTGAAATAGGAAAAGAGCCTTTAATCACATTCTTTACCATGTGCAATCATAAAATTGTCTAATATCTTCATTTTTTCCACAGACAAAGCTATTACCCTCGAAAACTAAAACTTTTGACATAGGAAAAGAGCCTTTAATCACATTCTTTACCATGTGCAATCATAAAATAGTCTAATATCTTCATTTTTTCCACAGACATAGCTATTACCCTCAAAAACTAAAACTTTTGAAATAGGAAAAGAGCCTTTAATCACATTCTTTACCATTTGCAATCATAAAATAGTCTAATATCTTCATTTTTTCAACATACTTAGCTATTACCCTCGAAAACTAAAACTTTTGAAATAGGAAAAGAGCCTTTAATCACATTCTTTACCATGTGCAATCATAAAATTGTCCAATATCTTCATTTTTTCCACAGACAAAGCTATTACCCTCGAAAACTAAAACTTTTGACATAGGAAAAGAGCCTTTAATCACATTCTTTACCATGTGCAATCATAAAATAGTCTAATATCTTCATTTTTTCAACATACTTAGCTATTACCCTCGAAAACTAAAACTTTTGACATAGGAAAAGAGCCTTTAATCACATTCTTTACCATTTGCAATCATAAAATAGTCTAATATCTTCATTTTTTCCACAGACATAGCTATTACCCTCAAAAACTAAAACTTTTGAAATAGGAAAAGAGCCTTTAATCACATTCTTTACCATTTGCAATCATAAAATAGTCTAATATCTTCATTTTTTTCAACATACGTAGCTATTACCCTCGAAAACTAAAACTTTTGAAATAGGAAAAGAGCCTTTAATCACATTCTTTACCATGTGCAATCATAAAATTGTCTAATATCTTCATTTTTTCCACAGACAAAGCTATTACCCTCGAAAACTAAAACTTTTGACATAGGAGAAGAGCCTTTAATCAAATTCTTTACCATGTGCAATCATAAAATAGTCTAATATCTTCATTTTTTCAACATACGTAGCTATTACCCTCGAAAACTAAAACTTTTGACATAGGAAAAGAGCCTTTAATCACATTCTTTACCATTTGCAATCATAAAATAGTCTAATATCTTCATTTTTTCAACATACGTAGCTATTACCCTCGAAAACTAAAACTTTTGACATAGGAAAAGAGCCTTTAATCACATTCTTTACCATTTGCAATCATAAAATAGTCTAATATCTTCATTTTTTCAACATACGTAGCTATTACCCTCGAAAACTAAAACTTTTGACATAGGAAAAGAGCCTTTAATCACATTATTTACCATTTGCAATCATAAAATAGTCTAATATCTTCATTTTTTCAACATACGTAGCTATTACCCTTGAAAACTAAAACTTTTGAAATAGGAAAAGAGCCTTTAATCACATACTTTACCATGTGCAATCATAAAATTGTCTAATATCTTCATTTTTTCAACATACGTAGCTATTACCCTCGAAAACTAAAACTTTTGAAATAGGAAAAGAGCCTTTAATCACATTCTTTACCATGTGCAATCATAAAATAGTCTAATATCTTCATTTTTTCAACATACATAGCTCTTACCCCCAAAAACTAAAACTTTTGAAATAGGAAAAGAGCCTTTAATCACATTCTTTACCATATGCAATCATAAAATAGTCTAATATCTTCATTTTTTCCACAGACATAGCTATTACCCTCGAAAACTAAAACTTTTGAAATAGGAAAAGAGCCTTTAATCACATTCTTTACCATGTGCAATCATAAAATAGTCTAATATCTTCATTTTTTCCACAGACCTAGCTATTACCCTCGAAAACTAAAACTTTTGAAATAGGAAAAGAGCCTTTAATCACATTCTTTACCATGTGCAATCATAAAATAGTCTAATATTTTCATTTTTTCAACATACGTAGCTATTACCCTCGAAAACTAAAACTTTTGACATAGGAAAAGAGCCTTTAATCACATTCTTTACCATTTGCAATCATAAAATAGTCTAAATATCTTCATTTTTTCAACATACGTAGCTATTACCCTCGAAAACTAAAGCTTTTGAAATAGGAAAAGAGCCTTTAATAACATTCTTTACCATGTGCAATCATAAAATAGTCTAATATCTCCATTTTTTCCACAGACATAGCAATTACCCTCGAAAACTAAAACTTTTGAAATAGGAAAAGAGCCTTTAATCACATTCTATACAATTTGTAATCATAAAATAGTCTAAAATCTTCATTTTTTGAACATACGTAGCTATTACCCCCGAAAACTAAAACTTTTGAAATAGGAAAAGAGCCTTTAATTACATTCTTTACCATTTGCAATCATAAAATAGTGTAATATCTTCATTTTTTCAACATACGTAGCTATTACCCTCGAAAACTAAAACTTTTGACATAGGAAAAGAGCCTTTAATCACATTCTTTACCATTTGCAATCATAAAATAGTCTAATATCTTCATTTTTTCAACATACGTAGCTATTACCCTCGAAAACTAAAACTTTTGAAATAGGAAAAAAGCCTTTAATCACATTCTTTACCATGTGCAATCATAAAATAGTCTAATATCTTCATTTTTTCAACATACGTAGCTATTACCCTCGAAAACTAAAACTTTTGAAATAGGAAAAGAGCCTTTAATCACATTCTTTACCATTTGCAATCATAAAATAGTCTAATATCTTCATTTTTTCAACATACGTAGCTATTACCCTCGAAAACTAAAACTTTTGAAATAGGAAAAGAGCCTTTAATCACATTCTTTACCATGTGCAATCATAAAATAGTCTAATATCTTCATTTTTTCCACAGAAATAGCTATTACCCTCGAAAACTAAAACTTTTGAAATAGGAAAAGAGCCTTTAATCACATTCTTTACCATTTGCAATCATAAAATAGTCTAATATCTTCATTTATTCAACATACGTAGCTATTACCCACGAAAACTAAAACTTTTGACATAGGAAAAGAGCCTTTAATCACATTCTTTACCATTTGCAATCATTAAATAGTCTAATATCTTCATTTTTTCAACATACGTAGCTATTACCCTCGAAAACTAAAACTTTTGACATAGGAAAAGAGCCTTTAATCACATTCTTTACCATTTGCAATCATAAAATAGTCTAATATCTTCATTTTTTCAACATACGTAGCTATTACCCTCAAAAACTAAAACTTTTGACATAGGAAAAGAGCCTTTAATCACATTATTTACCATTTGCAATCATAAAATAGTCTAATATCTTCATTTTTTCAACATACGTAGCTATTACCCTCAAAACTAAAACTTTTGAAATAGGAAAAGAGCCTTTAATCACATTCTTTACCATGTGCAATTATAAAATAGTCTAATATCTTCATTTTTTCAACATACGTAGCTATTACCCTCGAAAACTAAAACTTTTGACATAGGAAAAGAGCCTTTAATCACATTCTTTACCATTTGCAATCATAAAATAGTCTAATATCTTCATTTTTTCAACATACGTAGCTATTACCCTCGAAAACTAAAACTTTTGACATAGGAAAAGAGCTTTTAATCACATTCTTTACCATTTGCAATCATAAAATAGTCTAATATCTTCATTTTTTCAACATACGTAGCTATTACCCTCGAAAACTAAAACTTTTGACATAGGAAAAGAGCCTTTAATCACATTCTTTACCATGTGCAATCATAAAATAGTCTAATATCTTCATTTTTTCCACAGAAATAGCTATTACCCTCGAAAACTAAAACTTTTGAAATAGGAAAAGAGCCTTTAATCACATTCTTTACCATTTGCAATCATAAAATAGTCTAATATCTTCATTTTTTCAACATACGTAGCTATTACCCTCGAAAACTAAAACTTTTGACATAGGAAAAGAGCCTTTAATCACATTCTTTACCATTTGCAATCATTAAATAGTCTAATATCTTCATTTTTTCAACATACGTAGCTATTACCCTCTAAAACTAAAACTTTTGACATAGGAAAAGAGCCTTTAATCACATTCTTTACCATTTGCAATCATAAAATAGTCTAATATCTGCATTTTTTCAACATACGTAGCTATTACCCTCAAAAACTAAAACTTTTGACATAGGAAAAGAGCCTTTAATCACATTATTTACCACTTGCAATCATAAAATAGTCTAATATCTTCATTTTTTCAACATACGTAGCTATTACCCTCAAAACTAAAACTTTTGAAATAGGAAAAGAGCCTTTAATCACATTCTTTACCATGTGCAATTATAAAATAGTCTAATATCTTCATTTTTTCAACATACGTAGCTATTACCCTCGAAAACTAAAACTTTTGACATAGGAAAAGAGCCTTTAATCACATTCTTTACCATTTGCAATCATAAAATAGTCTAATATCTTCATTTTTTCAACATACGTAGCTATTACCCTCGAAAACTAAAACTTTTGACATAGGAAAAGAGCCTTTAATCACATTCTTTACCATTTGCAATCATAAAATAGTCTAATATCTTCATTTTTTCAACATACGTAGCTATTACCCTCGAAAACTAAAACTTTTGACATAGGTAAAGAGCCTTTAATCACATTCTTTACCATTTGCAATCATAAAATAGTCTAATATCTTCATTTTTTCAACATACGTAGCTATTACCCTCGAAAACTAAAACTTTTGAAATAGGAAAAGAGCCTTTAATCACATTCTTTACCATGTGCAATCATAAAATTGTCTAATATCTTCATTTTTTCCACAGACAAAGCTATTACCCTCGAAAACTAAAACTTTTGACATAGGAAAAGAGCCTTTAATCACATTCTTTACCATGTGCAATCATAAAATAGTCTAATATCTTCATTTTTTCCACAGACATAGCTATTACCCTCAAAAACTAAAACTTTTGAAATAGGAAAAGAGCCTTTAATCACATTCTTTACCATTTGCAATCATAAAATAGTCTAATATCTTCATTTTTTCAACATACGTAGCTATTACCCTCGAAAACTAAAACTTTTGAAAAAGGAAAAGAGCCTTTAATCACATTCTTTACCATGTGCAATCATAAACTTGTCTAATATCTTCATTTTTTCCACAGACAAAGCTATTACCCTCGAAAACTAAAACTTTTGACATAGGAAAAGAGCCTTTAATCACATTCTTTACCATGTGCAATCATAAAATAGTCTAATATCTTCATTTTTTCAACATACGTAGCTATTACCCTCGAAAACTAAAACTTTTGACATAGGAAAAGAGCCTTTAATCACATTCTTTACCATTTGCAATCATAAAATAGTCTAATATCTTCATTTTTTCAACATACGTAGCTATTACCCTCGAAAACTAAGACTTTTGAAATAGGAAAAGAGCCTTTAATAACATTCTTTACCATGTGCAATCATAAAATAGTCTAATATCTTCGTTTTTTCCACAGACATAGCAATTACCCTCGAAAACTAAAACTTTTGAAATAGGAAAAGAGCCTTTAATCACATTCTATACAATTTGTAATCATAAAATAGTCTAAAATCTTCATTTTTTGAACATACGTAGCTATTACCCCCGAAAACTAAAACTTTTGAAATAGGAAAAGAGCCTTTAATCACATTCTTTACCATTTGCAATCATAAAATAGTCTAATATCTTCATTTTTTCAACATACGTAGCTATTACCCTCGAAAACTAAAACTTTTGACATAGGAAAAGAGCCTTTAATCACATTCTTTACCATTTGCAATCATAAAATAGTCTAATATCTTCATTTTTTCAACATACGTAGCTATTACCCTCGAAAACTAAAACTTTTGAAATAGGAAAAGAGCCTTTAATCACATTCTTTACCATGTGCAATCATAAAATAGTCTAATATCTTCTTTTTTTCAACATACGTAGCTATTACCCTCGAAAACTAAAACTTTTGAAATAGGTAAAGAGCCTTTAATCACATTCTTTACCATTTGCAATCATAAAATAGTCTAATATCTTCATTTTTTCAACATACGTAGCTATTACCCTCGAAAACTAAAACTTTTGAAATAGGAAAAGAGCCTTTAATCACATTCTTTACCATGTGCAATCATAAAATAGTCTAATATCTTCTTTTTTTCAACATACGTAGCTATTACCCTCGAAAACTAAAACTTTTGAAATAGGTAAAGAGCCTTTAATCACATTCTTTACCATTTGCAATCATAAAATAGTCTAATATCTTCATTTTTTCAACATACGTAGCTATTACCCTCGAAAACTAAAACTTTTGAAATAGGAAAAGAGCCTTTAATCACATTCTTTACCATTTGCAACCACAAAATAGTCTAATATCTTCATTTTTTCAACATTCGTAGCTATTACCCTCGAAAACTAAAACTTTTGACATAGGAAAAGAGCCTTTAATCACATTCTTTACCATTTGCAATCATAAAATAGTCTAATATCTTCATTTTTTCAACATACGTAGCTATTACCCTCGAAAACTAAAACTTTTGACATAGGAAAAGAGCCTTTAATCACATTCTTTACCATTTGCAATCATAAAATAGTCTAATATCTTCATTTTTTCAACATACTTAGCTATTACCCTCAAAAACTAAAATTTTTGACTTAGGAAAAGAGCCTTTAATCACATTATTTACCATTTGCAATCATAAAATAGTCTAATATCTTCATTTTTTCAACATACGTAGCTATTACCCTCGAAAACTAAAACTTTTGAAATAGGAAAAGAGCCTTTAATCACATTCTTTACCATGTGCAATCATAAAATAGTCTAATATCTTCATTTTTTCAACATACGTAGCTATTACCCTCGAAAACTAAAACTTTTGACATAGGAAAAGAGCCTTTAATCACATTCTTTACCATTTGCAATCATAAAATAGTCTAATATCTTCATTTTTTCAACATACGTAGCTATTACCCTCGAAAACTAAAACTTTTGACATAGGAAAAGAGCCTTTAATCACATTCTTTACCATTTGCAATCATAAAATAGTCTAAAATCTTCATTTTTTCAACATACGTAGCTATTACCCTCAAAAACTAAAACTTTTGACATAGGAAAAGAGCCTTTAATCACATTCTTTACCATTTGCAATCATAAAATAGTCTAATATCTTCATTTTTTCAACATACGTAGCTATTACCCTCGAAAACTAAAACTTTTGACATAGGAAAAGAGCATTTAATCACATTCTTTACCATTTGCAATCATAAAATAGTCTAATATCTTCATTTTTTCAACATACGTAGCTATTACCCTCGAAAACTAAAACTTTTAAAATAGGAAAAGAGCCTTTAATCACATTCTTTACCATGTGCAATCATAAAATTGTCTAATATCTTCATTTTTTCAACATACGTAGCTATTACCCTCGAAAACTAAAACTTTTGAAATAGGAAAAGAGCCTTTAATCACATTCTTTACCATGTGCAATCATAAAATAGTCTAATATCTTCATTTTTTCAACATACGTAGCTATTACCCTCGAAAACTAAAACTTTTGACATAGGAAAAGAGCCTTTAATCACATTCTTTACCATTTGCAATCATAAAATAGTCTAATATCTTCATTTTTTCAACATACGTAGCTATTACCCTCGAAAACTAAAACTTTTGAAATAGGAAAAGAGCCTTTAATCACATTCTTTACCATGTGCAATCATAAAATAGTCTAATATCTTCATTTTTTGAACTTACGTAGCTATTACCCTCGAAAACTAAAACTTTTGACATAGGAAAAGAGCCTTTAATCACATTCTTTACCATTTGCAATCATAAAATAGTCTAATATCTTCATTTTTTCAACATACGTAGCTATTACCCTCGAAAACTAAAACTTTTGACATAGGAAAAGAGCCTTTAATCACATTCTTTACTATTTGCAATCATAAAATAGTCTAAAATCTTCATTTTTTCAACATACGTAGCTATTACCTTCGAAAACTAAAACTTTTGACATAGGAAAAGAGCCTTTAATCACATTCTTTACCATTTGCAATCATAAAATAGTCTAATATCTTCATTTTTCAACATACGTAGCTATTACCCTCAAAAACTAAAACTTTTGACATAGGAAAAGAGCCTTTAATCACATTCTTTACCATTTGCAATCATAAAATAGTCTAATATCTTCATTTTTTCAACATACGTAGCTATTACCCTCGAAAACTAAAACTTTTGAAATAGGAAAAGAGCCTTTAATCACATTCTTTACCATGTGCAATCATAAAATTGTCTAATATCTTCATTTTTTCCACAGACAAAGCTATTACCCTCGAAAACTAAAACTTTTGACATAGGAAAAGAGCCTTTAATCACATTCTTTACCATGTGCAATCATAAAATAGTCTAATATCTTCCTTTTTTATAACATACGTAGCTATTACCCTCGAAAACTAAAACTTTTGACATAGGAAAAGAGCCTTTAATCACATTCTTTACCATTTGCAATCATAAAATAGTCTAACATCTTCATTTTTTCCACGGACATAGCTATTACCCTCAAAAACTAAAACTTTTGAAATAGGAAAAGAGCCTTTAATCACTTTCTTTACCATTTGCAATCATAAAATAGTCTAATATCTTCATTTTTTCAACATACGTAGCTATTACCCTCGAAAACTAAAACTTTTGAAATAGGAAAAGAGCCTTTAATCACATTCTTTACCATGTGCAATCATAAAATTGTCTAATATCTTCATTTTTTCCACAGACAAAGCTATTACCCTCGAAAACTAAAACTTTTGACATAGGAAAAGAGCCTTTAATCAAATTCTTTACCATGTGCAATCATAAAATAGTCTAATATCTTCATTTTTTCAACATACGTAGCTATTACCCTCGAAAACTAAAACTTTTGACATAGGAAAAGAGCCTTTAATCACATTCTTTACCATTTGCAATCATAAAATAGTCTAATATCTTCATTTTTTCAACATACGTAGCTATTACCCTCGAAAACTAAAACTTTTGACATAGGAAAAGAGCCTTTAATCACATTCTTTACCATTTGCAATCATAAAATAGTCTAATATCTTCATTTTTTCAACATACGTAGCTATTACCCTCGAAAACTAAAACTTTTGACATAGGAAAAGAGCCTTTAATCACATTCTTTACCATTTGCAATCATAAAATAGTCTAATATCTTCATTTTTTCAACATACGTAGCTATTACCCTCAAAAACTAAAACTTTTGACATAGGAAAAGAGCCTTTAATCACATTATTTACCATTTGCAATCATAAAATAGTCTAATATCTTCATTTTTTCAACATACGTAGCTATTACCCTCGAAAACTAAAACTTTTGAAATAGGAAAAGAGCCTTTAATCACATTCTTTACCATGTGCAATCATAAAATAGTCTAATATCTTCATTTTTTCAACATACGTAGCTATTACCCTCGAAAACTAAAACTTTTGACATAGGAAAAGAGCCTTTAATCACATTCTTTACCATTTGCAATCGTAAAATAGTCTAATATCTTCATTTTTTCAACATACGTAGCTATTACCCTCGAAAACTAAAACTTTTGACATAGGAAAAGAGCCTTTAATCACATTCTTTACCATGTGCAATCATAAAATAGTCTAATATCTTCATTTTTTCAACATACGTAGCTATTACCCTCGAAAACTAAAACTTTTGAAATAGGAAAAGAGCCTTTAATCACATTCTTTACCATTTGCAATCATAAAATAGTCTAATATCTTCATTTTTTCAACATACGTAGCTATTACCCTCGAAAACTAAAACTTTTGAAATAGGAAAAGAGCCTTTAATCACATTCTTTACCATGTGCAATCATAAAATAGTCTAATATCTTCATTTTTTCCACATAAATAGCTATTACCCTCGAAAACTAAAACTTTTGAAATAGGAAAAGAGCCTTTAATCACATTCTTTACCATTTGCAATCATAAAATAGTCTAATATCTTCATTTTTTCAACATACGTAGCTATTACCCTCGAAAACTAAAACTTTTGACATAGGAAAAGAGCCTTTAATCACATTCTTTACCATTTGCAATCATAAAATAGTCTAATATCTTCATTTTTTCAACATACGTAGCTATTACCCTCGAAAACTAAAACTTTTGACATAGGAAAAGAGCCTTTAATCACATTCTTTACCATTTGCAATCATAAAATAGTCTAATATCTTCATTTTTTCAACATACGTAGCTATTACCCTCAAAAACTAAAACTTTTGACATAGAAAAAGAGCCTTTAATCACATTATTTACCATTTGCAATCATAAAATAGTCTAATATCTTCATTTTTTCAACACACGTAGCTATTACCCTCGAAAACTAAAACTTTTGAAATAGGAAAAGAGCCTTTAATCACATTCTTTACCATGTGCAATCATAAAATAGTCTAATATCTTCATTTTTTCAACATACGTAGCTATTACCCTCGAAAACTAAAACTTTTGACATAGGAAAAGAGCCTTTAATCACATTCTTTACCATTTGCAATCATAAAATAGTCTAATATCTTCATTTTTTCAACATACGTAGCTATTACCCTCGAAAACTAAAACTTTTGACATAGGAAAAGAGCCTTTAATCACATTCTTTACCATTTGCAATCATAAAATAGTCTAATATCTTCATTTTTTCAACATACGTTGCTATTACCCTCGAAAACTAAAACTTTTGACATAGGAAAAGAGCCTTTAATCACATTCTTTACCATTTGCAATCATAAAATAGTCTAAAATCTTCATTTTTTCAACATACGTAGCTATTACCCTCGAAAACTAAAACTTTAGACATAGGAAAAGAGCCTTTAATCACATTCTTTACCATTTGCAATCATAAAATAGTCTAATATCTTCATTTTTTCAACATACGTAGCTATTACCCTCGAAAACTAAAACTTTTGAAATAGGAAAAGAGCCTTTAATCACATTCTTTACCATGTGCAATCATAAAATTGTCTAATATCTTCATTTTTTCCACAGACAAAGCTATTACCCTCGAAAACTAAAACTTTTGACATAGGAAAAGAGCCTTTAATCACATTCTTTACCATGTGCAATCATAAAATAGTCTAATATCTTCATTTTTTCCTCAGACATAGCTATTACCCTCAAAAACTAAAACTTTTGAAATAGGAAAAGAGCCTTTAATCACATTCTTTACCATTTGCAATCATAAAATAGTCTAATATCTTCATTTTTTCAACATACGTAGCTATTACCCTCAAAAACTAAAACTTTTGAAATAGGAAAAGAGCCTTTAATCACATTCTTTACCATGTGCAATCATAAAATTGTCTAATATCTTCATTTTTTCCACAGACAAAGCTATTACCCTCGAAAACTAAAACTTTTGACATAGGAAAAGAGCCTTTAATCACATTCTTTACCATGTGCAATCATAAAATAGTCTAATATCTTCATTTTTTCAACATACGTAGCTATTACCCTCGAAAACTAAAACTTTTGACATAGGAAAAGAGCCTTTAATCACATTCTTTACCATTTGCAATCATAAAATAGTCTAATATCTTCATTTTTTCAACATACGTAGCTATTACCCTCGAAAACTAAAACTTTTGAAATAGGAAAAGAGCCTTTAATCACATTCTTTACCATGTGCAATCATAAAATAGTCTAATATCTTCATTTTTTCCACAGAAATAGCTATTACCCTCGAAAACTAAAACTTTTGAAATAGAAAAAGAGCCTTTAATCACATTCTTTACCATTTGCAATAATAAAATAGTCTAATATCTTCATTTTTTCAACATACGTAGCTATTACCCTTGAAAACTAAAACTTTTGACATAGGAAAAGAGCCTTTAATCACATTCTTTACCATTTGCAATCATAAAATAGTCTAATATCTTCATTTTTTCAACATACGTAGCTATTACCCTCAAAAACTAAAACTTTTGACATAGGAAAAGAGCCTTTAATCACATTATTTACCATTTGCAATCATAAAATAGTCTAATATCTTCATTTTTTCAACATACGTAGCTATTACCCTCGAAAACTAAAACTTTTGAAATAGGAAAAGAGCCTTTAATCACATTCTTTACCATGTGCAATCATAAAATTGTCTAATATCTTCATTTTTTCAACATACGTAGCTATTACCCTCGAAAACTAAAACTTTTGAAATAGGAAAATAGCCTTTAATCACAGTCTTTACCATGTGCAATCATAAAATAGTCTAATATCTTCATTTTTTCAACATACGTAGCTATTACCCTCGAAAACTAAAACCTTTGAAATAGGAAAAGAGCCTTTAATCACATTCTTTACCATGTGCAATCATAAAATAGTTTAATATCTTCATTTTTTCAACATACGTAGCTCTTACCCCCGAAAACTAAAACTTTTGAAATAGGAAAAGAGCCTTTAATCACATTCTTTACCATGTGCAATCATAAAATAGTCTAATATCTTCATTTTTTCCACAGACATAGCTATTACCCTCGAAAACTAAAACTTTTGAAATAGGAAAAGAGCCTTTAATCACATTCTTTACCATGTGCAATCATAAAATAGTCTAATATCTTCATTTTTTCCACAGACCTAGCTATTACCCTCGAAAACTAAAACTTTTGAAATAGGAAAAGAGCCTTTAATCACATTCTTTACCATGTGCAATCATAAAATAGTCTAATATCTTCATTTTTTCAACATACGTAGCTATTACCCTCGAAAACTAAAACTTTTGAAATAGGAAAAGAGCCTTTAATCACATTCTTTACCATGTGCAATCATAAAATAGTCTAGTATCTTCATTTTCCAACATACGTAGCTATTACCCTCGAAAACTAAAACTTTTGAAATAGGAAAAGAGCCTTTAATCACATTCTTTACCATGTGCAATCATAAAATTGTCTAATATCTTCATTTTTTCCACAGACAAAGCTCTTACCCCCGAAAACTAAAACTTTTGAAATAGGAAAAGAGCCTTTAATCACATTCTTTACCATTTGCAATCATAAAATAGTCTAATATCTTAATTTTTTCAACCTACGTAGCTATTACCCTCGAAAACTAAAACTTTTGAAATAGGAAAAGAGCCTTTAATCACATTCTTTACCATTTGCAATCAAAAAATAGTGTAATATCTTCATTTTTTCAACATACGTAGCTATTACCCTCGAAAACTAAAACTTATGAAATAGGAAAAGAGCCTTTAATCACATTCTTTACCATGTGCAATCATAAAATAGTCTAATATTTTCATTTTTTCCACAGACCTAGCTATTACCCTCGAAAACTAAAACTTTTGAAATAGGAAAAAGAGCCTTTAATCACACTCTTTACCATTTGCAATCATAAAATAGTCTAATATCTTCATTTTTTCAACATACTTAGCTATTACCCTCGAAAACTAAAACTTTTGACATAGGAAAAGAGCCTTTAATCACATTCTTTACCATTTGCAATCATAAAATAGTCTAATATCTTCATTTTTTCAATATACGTAGCTCTTACCCCCGAGAATTAAAACTTTTGAAATAGGAAAAGAGCCTTTAATCACATTCTTTACCATTTGCAATCATAAAATAGTCTAATATCTTCATTTTTTCAATATACGTAGCTCTTACCCCCGAGAATTAAAACTTTTGAAATAGGAAAAGAGCCTTTAATCACATTCTTTACCATTTGCAATCATAAAATAGTCTAATATCTTCATTTTTTCAACATACGTAGCCATTACCCTTGAAAACTAAAACTTTTGACATAGGAAAAGAGCCTTTAATCACATTCTTTACCATGTGCAATCATAAAATAGTCTAATATCTTCATTTTTTCAATATACGTAGCTCTTACCCCCGATAATTAAAACTTTTGAAATAGGAAAAGAGCCTTTAATCACATTCTTTACCATTTGCAATCATAAAATAGTCTAATATCTTCATTTTTTCAACATACGTAATTATTACCCTTGAAAACTAAAACTTTTGACATAGGAAAAGAGCCTTTAATCACATTCTTTACCATGTGCAATCATAAAATAGTCCAACATCTTCATTTTTTCCACAGACATAGCTATTACCCTCGAAAACTAAAACTTTTGAAATAGGAAAAGAGCCTTTAATCACATTCTTTACCATTTGCAATCATAAAATAGTCTAATATCTTCATTTTTTCAACATACGTAGCTATTACTCTCGAAAACTAAAACTTTTGACATAGGAAAAGAGCCTTTAATCACATTCTTTACCATTTGCAATCATAAAATAGTCTAATTTCTTCATTTTTTCAACATAAGTAGCTATTACCCTCGAAAACTAAAACTTTTGACATAGGAAAAGAGCCTTCAATCACATTCTTTACCATTTGCAATCATAAAATAGTCTAATATCTTCATTTTTTCAACATACGTAGCTATTACCCTCTAAAACTAAAACTTTTGACATAGGAAAAGAGCCTTTAATCACATTCTTTACCATGTGCAATCATAAAATTGTCTAATATATTCATTTTTTCAACATACGTAGCTATTACCCTCGAAAACTAAAACTTTTGAAATAGGAAAAGAGCCTTGAATCACATTCTTTACCATGTGCAATCATAAAATAGTCTAATATCTTCATTTTTTCCACAGACATAGCTATCACCCTCGAAAACTAAAACTTTTGAAATAGGAAAAGAGCCTTTAATCATATTCTTTACCATGTGCAATCATAAAATAGTCTAATATCTTCATTTTTTCAACATACGTAGCTATTACCCTCAAAAACTAAAACTTTTGACATAGGAAAAGAGCCTTTAATCACATTCTTTACCATTTGCAATCATAAAATAGTCTAATATCTTCATTTTTTCAACATACGTAGCTATTACCCCCGAAAACTAAAACTTTTGAAATAGGAAAAGAGCTTTAATCACATTCTTTACCATGTGCAATCATAAAATAGTCTAATATCTTCTTTTTTTCCAAAGACAAAGCTATTACCCTCGAAAACTAAAACTTTTGAAATAGGAAAAGAGCCTTTAATCAAATTCTTTACCATTTGCAATCATAAAACAGTCTAATATCTTCATTGTTTCAACATACTTAGCTATTACCCTCGAAAACTAAAACTTTTGACATAGGAAAAGAGCCTTTAATCACATTCTTTACCATTTGCTATCATAAAATAGTCTAATATCTTAATTTTTTCAACATACGTAGCTATTACCCCCGAAAACTAAAACTTTTGAAATAGGAAAAGAGCCTTTAATCACATTCTTTAGGATGTGCAATCATAAAATAGTCTAATATCTTCATTTTTTCAACATACGTAGCTATTACCCTCGAAAACTAAAACTTTTGACATAGGAAAAGAGCCTTTAATCACATTCTTTACCATTTGCAATCATAAAATAGTCTAATATCTTCATTTTTTCAACATACGTAGCTATAACCCCGAAAACTAAAACTTTTGAAATAGGAAAAGAGCCTTTAATCACATTCTTTACCATTTGCAATCATAAAATAGTCTAATATCTTCATTTTTTCAACATACGTAGCTATAACCCCGAAAACTAAAACTTTTGAAATAGGAAAAGAGCTTTAATCACATTCTTTACCATTTGCAATCATAAAATTGTCTAATATCTTCATTTTTTCCACAGACAAAGCTATTACCCTCGAAAACTAAAACTTTTGAAATAGGAAATGAGCCTTTAATCACATTCTTTACCATTTGCAATCATAAAATAGTCTAATATCTTCATTTTTTCAACTTACGTAGCTCTTACCCCCGAAAACTAAAACTTTTGAAATAGGAAAAGAGCCTTTAATCAAATTCTTTACCATTTGCAATCATAAAACAGTCTAATATCTTCATTTTTTCAACATACTTAGCTATTACCCTCGAAAACTAAAACTTTTGACATAGGAAAAGAGCCTTTAATCACATAATTTACCATTTGCAATCATAAAATAGTCTAATATCTTCATTTTTTCCACAGACATAGCTATTACCCTCGAAAACTAAAACTTTTGAAATAGGAAAAGAGCCTTTAATCACATTCTTTACCATTTGCAATCATAAAATAGTCTAATATCTTCATTTTTTCAACATACGTAGCTATTACCCCCGAAAAACTAAAACTTTTGAAATAGGAAAAGAGCCTTTAATCACATTCTTTACCATTTGCAATCATAAAATAGTCTAATATCTTAATTTTTCCAACATACGTAGCTATTACCCTCGAAAACTAAAACTTTTGACATAGGAAAAGAGCCTTTAATCACATTCTTTACCATGTGCAATCATAAAATAGTCTAATATCTTCATTTTTTCCACAGATATAGCTATTACCCTCGAAAACTAAAACTTTTGAAATAGGAAAAGAGCCTTTAATCACATTCTTTACCATTTGCAATCATAAAATAGTCTAATATCTTCATTTTTTCAACATACGTAGCTATTACCCTCGAAAACTAAAACTTTTGACATAGGAAAAGAGCCTTTAATCACATTCTTTACCATTTGCAATCATAAAATAGTCTAATATCTTCATTTTTTCAACATACGTAGCTATTACCCTCGAAAACTAAAACTTTTGACATAATAAAAGAGCCTTTAATCACATTCTTTACCATTTGCAATCATAAAATAGTCTAATATCTTAATTTTTTCAACATACTTAGCTATCACCCTCGAAAACTAAAACTTTTGACATAGGAAAAGAGCCTTTAATCACATTCTTTACCATGTGCAATCATAAAATAGTCTAATATCTTCATTTTTTCCACAGACATAGCTATTACCCTCGAAAACTAAAACTTTTGAAATAGGAAAAGAGCCTTTAATCACATTCTTTACCATGTGCAATCATAAAATAGTCTAATATCTTCATTTTTTCCACAGACCTAGCTATTACCCTCGAAAACTAAAACTTTTTGAAATAAGAAAAGAGCCTTTAATCACATTCTTTACCATTTGCAATCATAAAATAGTCTAATATCTTCATTTTTTCAACATACGTAGCTATTACCCTCGAAAACTAAAACTTTTGAAATAGGAAAAGAGCCTTTAATCACATTCTTTACCATGTGCAATCATAAAATAGTCTAATATCTTCATTTTTTTCAACATACGTAGCTATTACCCTCGAAAACTAAAACTTTTGACATAGGAAAAGAGCCTTTAATCACATTCTTTACCATTTGCAATCATAAAATAGTCTAATATCTTCATTTTTTCAACATACGTAGCTATTACCCTCGAAAACTAAAACTTTTGACATAGGAAAAGAGCCTTTAATCACATTCTTTACCATTTGCAATCATAAAATAGTCTAAAATCTTCATTTTTTCAACATACGTAGCTATTACCCTTAAAAACTAAAACTTTTGACATAGGAAAAGAG
>NW_027064524.1:0-25705 GCF_032884065.1 Artemia franciscana
TTTACCATGTGCAATCATAAAATAGTCTAATATCTTCATTTTTCCAACATACGTAGCTAATACCCTCGAAAACGAAAACTTTTGAAATAGGAAAAGAGCCTTTAATCACATTCTTTACCATTTGCAATCATAAAATAGTCTAATATTTTCATTTTTTCAACATACGTGGCTATTACCCTCGAAAACTAAAACTTTTGAAATAGGAAAAGAGCCTTTAAGCACTTTCTTTACCATGTGTAATCATAAAATAGTCTAATATCTTCATTTTTTCAACATACGTAGCTATTACCCTCGAAAACTAAAACTTTTGACATAGGAAAAGAGCCTTTAATCACATTCTTTACCATGTGCAATCATAAAATAGTCTAATATCTTCATTTTTCCAACATACGTAGCTATTACCCTCGAAAACGAAAACTTTTGAAATAGGAAAAGAGCCTTTAATCACATTCGTTACCATTTGCAATTATAAAATAGTCTAATATCTTCATTTTTTCAACATGCGTAGCTATTACCCTCGAAAACTAAAACTTTTGACATAGGAAAAGAGCCTTTAATCACATTCGTTACCATTTGCAATTATAAAATAGTCTAATATCTTCATTTTTTCAACATGTGTAGCTATTACCCTCGAAAACTAAAACTTTTGACATAGGAAAAGAGCCTTTAAGCACATTCTTTACCATGTGCAATCATAAAATAGTCTAATATCTTCATATTTCCAACATACGTAGCTATTACCCTCGAAAACTAAAACTTTTGAAATAGGAAAAGAGCCTTTAATCACATTCTTTACCATTTGCAATCATAAAATAGTCTAATATCTTCATTTTTTCAACATACGTAGCTATTACTCTCGAAAACTAAAACTTTTGACATAGGAAAAGAGCCTTTAATCACATTCTTTACCATGTGCAATCATAAAATAGTCTAATATCTTCATTTTTCCAACATACGTAGCTATTACCCTCGAAAACGAAAACTTTTGAAATAGGAAAAGAACCTTTAATCACTTTCTTTACCATGTGCAATCATAAAATAGTCTAATATCTTCATTTTTCCAACATACGTAGCTATTACCCTCGAAAACTAAAACTTTTGACATAGGAAAAGAGCCTTTAATCACATTCTTTACCATGTGCAATCATAAAATAGTCTAATATCTTCATTTTTTCAACATACGTAGCTATTACCCTCGAAAACTAAAACTTTTGCCATAGAAAAAGAACCTTTAATCACATTCTTTACCATGTGTAATCATAAAAGAGTCTAATATCTTCATTTTTCCAACATACGTAGCTATTACCCTCGAAAACTAAAACATTTGACATAGGAAGAGCCTTTTATCACATTCTTTACCATTTGCAATCATAAAATAGTCTAATATCTTCATTTTTTTAACATACGTAGCTATTACCCTCGAAAACTAAAACTTTTGACATAGGAAAAGAGCCTTTAAACACATTCTTTACCATTTGCAATCATAAAATAGTCTAATATTTTCATTTTTTCAACATACTTAGCTATTACCCTCGAAAACTAAAACTTTTGACATAGGAAAAGAGCCTTTAATCACATTCTTTACCATGTGCAATCAAAAAATAGTCTAATATCTTCATTTTTCGAACATACGTAGCTATTACCCTCAAAAACTAAAACTTTTGACATAGGAAAAGAGCCTTTAATCACATTCGTTACCATTTGCAATTATAAAGTAGTCTAATATCTTCATTTTTTCAACATACGTAGCTATTACCCTCGAAAACTAAAACTTTTGACATAGGAAAAGAGCCTTTAAGCACATTCTTTACCATGTGCAATCATAAAATAGTCTAATATCTTCATTTTTCCAACATACGTAGCTATTACCCTCGAAAACTAAAACTTTTGAAATAGGAAAAGAGCCTTTAATCACATTCTTTACCATTTGCAATCATAAAATAGTCTAATATCTTCATTTTTTCAACATACGTAGCTATTACCCTCGAAAACTAAAACTTTTGACATAGGAAAAGAGCCTTTAATCACATTCTTTACCATTTGCAATCATAAAATAGTCTAATATCTTCATTTTTTCAACATACGTAGCTATTACCCTCGAAAGCTAAAACTTTTGACATAGGAAAAGAGCCTTTAATCACATTCTTTACCATTTGCAATCATAAAATAGTCTAATATCTTCATTTTTTCAACATACGTAGCTATTACCCTCGAAAACTAAAACTTTTGACATAGGAAAAGAGCCTTTAATCACATTCTTTACCATGTGCAATCATAAAATAGTCTAATATCTTCATTTTTCAACATACGTAGCTATTACCCTCGAAAACTAAAACTTTTGACATAGGAAAAGAGCCTTTAATCACATTCTTTACCATGTGCAATCATAAAATAGTCTAATATCTTCATTTTTCCAACATACGTAGCTATTACCCTCGAAAACTAAAACTTTTGAAATAGGAAAAGAGCCTTTAATCACATTCTTTACCATTTGCAATCATAAAATAGTCTAATATCTTCATTTTTTCAACATACGTAGCTATTACCCTCGAAAACTAAAACTTTTGAAATAGGAAAAGAGCCTTTAAGCACTTTCTTTACCATGTGCAATCATAAAATAGTCTAATATCTTCATTTTTTCAACATACTAGCTATTACCCTCGAAAACTAAAACTTTTGACATAGGAAAAGAGCCTTTAATCACATTCTTTACCATGTGCAATCATAAAATAGTCTAATATCTTCATTTTTCCAACATACGTAGCTATTACCCTCGAAAACTAAAACTTTTGACATAGGAAAAGAGCCTTTAATCACATTCTTTACCATTTGCAATCATAAAATAGTCTAATATCTTCATTTTTTCAACATACGTAGCTATTACCCTCGAAAACTAAAACTTTTGATAGGAAAAGAGCCTTTAATCACATTCTTTACCATGTGCAATCATAAAATAGTCTAATATCTTCATTTTTCCAACATACGTAGCTATTACCCTCGAAAACTAAAACTTTTGACATAGGAAAAGAGCCTTTAATCACATTCTTTACCATTTGCAATCATAAAATAGTCTAATATCTTCATTTTTTCAACATACGTAGCTATTACCCTCGAAAACTAAAACTTTTGACATAGGAAAAGAGCCTTTAATCACATTCTTTACCATTTGCAATCATAAAATAGTCTAATATCTTCATTTTTTCAAATACGTAGCTATTACCCTCGAAAACTAAAACTTTTGAAATAGGAAAAGAGCCTTTAATCACATTCTTTACCATGTGCAATCATAAAATAGTCTAATATCTTCATTTTTCCAACATACGTAGCTATTACCCTCGAAAACTAAAACTTTTGACATAGGAAAAGAGCCTTTAATCACATTCTTTACCATTTGCAATCATAAAATAGTCTAATATCTTCATTTTTCAACATACGTAGCTATTACCCTCGAAAACTAAAACTTTTGACATAGGAAAAGAGCCTTTAATCACATTCTTTACCATTTGCAATCATAAAATAGTCTAATATCTTCATTTTTTCAACATACGTAGCTATTACCCTTGAAAACTAAAACTTTTGAAATAGGAAAAGAGCCTTTAATCACATTCTTTACCATGTTGCAATCATAAAATAGTCTAATATCTTCATTTTTTCAACATACTAGCTATTACCCTCGAAAACTAAAACTTTTGAAATAGGAAAAGAGCCTTTAATCACATTCTTTACCATGTGCAATCATAAAATAGTCTAATATCTTCATTTTTTCAACATACGTAGCTATTACCCTCGAAAACTAAAACTTTTGACATAGGAAAAGAGCCTTTAATCACATTCTTACCATTTGCAATCATAAAATAGTCTAATATCTTCATTTTTTCAACAACGTAGCTATTACCCTCGAAAACTAAAACTTTTGACATAGGAAAAGAGCCTTTAATCACATTCTTTACCATTTGCAATCATAAAATAGTCTAATATCTTCATTTTTCAACATACGTAGCTATTACCCTCGAAAACTAAAACTTTTGACATAGGAAAAGAGCCTTTAATCACATTCTTTACCATGTGCAATCATAAAATAGTCTAATATCTTCATTTTTCCAACATACGTAGCTATTACCCTCGAAAACTAAAACTTTTGAAATAGGAAAAGAGCCTTTAATCACATTCTTTACCATTTGCAATCATAAAATAGTCTAATATCTTCATTTTTTCAAGATACGTAGCTATTACCCTCGAAAACTAAAACTTTTGAAATAGGAAAAGAGCCTTTAATCACATTCTTTACCATTTGCAATCATAAAATAGTCTAATATCTTCATTTTTTCAACATACGTAGCTATTACCCTCGAAAACTAAAACTTTTGACATAGGAAAAGAGCCTTTAATCACATTCTTTACCATGTGCAATCATAAAATAGTCTAATATCTTCATTTTTCCAACATACGTAGCTATTACCCTCGAAAACTAAAACTTTTGAATAGGAAAAGAGCCTTTAATCACATTCTTACCATTTGCAATCATAAAATAGTCTAATATCTTCATTTTTTCAACATGCTAGCTATTACCCTCGAAAACTAAAACTTTGACATAGGAAAAGAGCCTTTAATCACATTCGTTACCATTTGCAATTATAAAATAGTCTAATATCTTCATTTTTTCAACATACGTAGCTATTACCCTCAAAACTAAAACTTTTGAAATAGGAAAAGAGCCTTTAATCACATTCTTTACCATTTGCAATCATAAAATAGTCTAATATCTTCATTTTTTCAACATACGTAGCTATTACCCTCGAAAACTAAAACTTTTGAAATAGGAAAAGAGCCTTTAATCACATTCTTTACCATGTGCAATCATAAAATAGTCTAATATCTTCATTTTTCCAACATACGTAGCTATTACCCTCGAAAACTAAAACTTTTGACATAGGAAAAGAGCCTTTAATCACATTCTTTACCATTTGCAATCATAAAATAGTCTAATATCTTCATTTTTTCAACATACGTAGCTATTACCCTCGAAAACTAAAACTTTTGACATAGGAAAAGAGCCTTTAATCACATTCGTTACCATTTGCAATCATAAAATAGTCTAATATCTTCATTTTTTCAACATACGTAGCTATTACCCTCGAAAACTAAAACTTTTGAAATAGGAAAAGAGCCTTCAATCACATATTTTACCATTTGCAATCATAAAATAGTCTAATATCTTCATTTTTCCAACCTACGTAGCTATTACCCTCGAAAACGAAAACTTTTGAAATAGGAAAAGAGCCTTTAATCACATTCTTTACCATTTGCAATCATAAAATAGTCTAATATCTTCATTTTTTCAACATACGTAGCTATTACCCTCGAAAACTAAAACTTTTGAAATAGGAAAAGAGCCTTTAAGCACTTTCTTTACCATTTGCAATCATAAAATAGTCTAATATCTTCATTTTTTCAACATACGTAGCTATTACCCTCGAAAACTAAAACTTTTGACATAGGAAAAGAGCCTTTAATCACATTCTTTACCATGTGCAATCATAAAATAGTCTAATATCTTCATTTTTTCAACATACGTAGCTATTACCCTCGAAAACTAAAACTTTTGAATAGGAAAAGAGCCTTTAATCACATTCTTACCATTTGCAATTATAAAATAGTCTAATATCTTCATTTTTTCAACAAACGTAGCTATTACCCTCGAAAACTAAAACTTTTGACATAGGAAAAGAGCCTTTAATCACATTCTTTACCATTTGCAATCATAAAATAGTCTAATATCTTCATTTTTTCAACATACGTAGCTATTACCCTCGAAAACTAAAACTTTTGACATAGGAAAAGAGCCTTTAATCACATTCTTTACCATTGCAATCATAAAATAGTCTAATATCTTCATTTTTTCAACATACGTAGCTATTACCCTCGAAAACTAAAACTTTTGAAATAGGAAAAGAGCCTTTAATCACATTCTTTACCATTTGCAATCATAAAATAGTCTAATATCTTCATTTTTTCAACATACGTAGCTATTACCCTCGAAAACTAAAACTTTTGAAATAGGAAAAGAGCCTTTAATCACTTTCTTTACCATTTGCAATCATAAAATAGTCTAATATCTTCATTTTTTCAACATACGTAGCTATTACCCTCGAAAACTAAAACTTTTGACATAGGAAAAGAGCCTTTAATCACATTCTTTACCATTTGCAATCATAAAATAGTCTAATATCTTCATTTTTTCCAACATACGTAGCTATTACCCTCGAAAACTAAAACTTTTGAAATAGGAAAAGAGCCTTTAATCACATTCGTTACCATTTGCAATCATAAAATAGTCTAATATCTTCATTTTTTCAACATGCGTAGCTATTACCCTCGAAAACTAAAACTTTGACATAGGAAAAGAGCCTTTAATCACATTCTTTACCATTTGCAATCATAAAATAGTCTAATATCTTCATTTTTTCAACATACGTAGCTATTACCCTCGAAAACTAAAACTTTTGACATAGGAAAAGAGCCTTTAATCACATTCTTTACCATTTGCAATCATAAAATAGTCTAATATCTTCATTTTTTCAACATACGTAGCTATTACCCTCGAAAACTAAAACTTTTGACATAGGAAAAGAGCCTTTAATCACATTCGTTACCATTTGCAATCATAAAATAGTCTAATATCTTCATTTTTTCAACATACGTAGCTATTACCCTCGAAAACTAAAACTTTTGAAATAGGAAAAGAGCCTTTAATCACTTCTTTACCATGTGCAATCATAAAATAGTCTAATATCTTCATTTTTCCAACATACGTAGCTATTACCCTCGAAAACTAAAACTTTTGACATAGGAAAAGAGCCTTTAATCACATTCTTTACCATTTGCAATCATAAAATAGTCTAATATCTTCATTTTTTCAACATACGTAGCTATTACCCTCGAAAACTAAAACTTTTGACATAGGAAAAGAGCCTTTAATCACATTCTTTACCATTTGCAATCATAAAATAGTCTAATATCTTCATTTTTTCAACATACGTAGCTACTACCCTCGAAAACTAAAACTTTTGAAATAGGAAAAGAGCCTTTAATCACATTCTTTACCATTTGCAATCATAAAATAGTCTAATATCTTCATTTTTTCAACATACGTAGCTATTACCCTCGAAAACTAAAACTTTTGAAATAGGAAAAGAGCCTTTAAGCACTTTCTTTACCATGTGCAATCATAAAATAGTCTAATATCTTCATTTTTCAACATACGTAGCTATTACCCTCGAAAACTAAAACTTTTGACATAGGAAAAGAGCCTTTAATCACATTCTTTACCATGTGCAATCATAAAATAGTCTAATATCTTCATTTTTCCAACATAAGTAGCTATTACCCTCGAAAACTAAAACTTTTGATAGGAAAAGAGCCTTTAATCACATTCTTTACCATGTGCAATCATAAAATAGTCTAATATCTTCATTTTTCAACATACGTAGCTATTACCCTCGAAAACTAAAACTTTTGAAATAGGAAAAGAGCCTTTAATCACATTCTTTACCATTTGCAATCATAAAATAGTCTAATATCTTCATTTTTTCAACATACGTAGCTATTACCCTCGAAAACTAAAACTTTTGACATAGGAAAAGAGCCTTTAATCACATTCTTTACCATTTGCAATCATAAAATAGTCTAATATCTTCATTTTTTCAACATACGTAGCTATTACCCTCGAAAACTAAAACTTTTGAAATAGGAAAAGAGCCTTTAATCACATTCTTTACCATGTGCAATCATAAAATAGTCTAATATCTTCATTTTTTCCAACATACGTAGCTATTACCCTCGAAAACTAAAACCTTTGACACAGGAAAAGAGCCTTTAAGCACATTCTTTACCATGTGCAATCATAAAATAGTAAACCATGTGCAATCATAATATAGTCTAATATCTTCATTTTTCCAACATACGTAGCTATTACCCTCGAAAACTAAAACTTTTGACAATAGGAAAAGAGCCTTTAATCACATTCTTTACCATGTGCAATCATAAAATAGTCTAATATCTTCATTTTTCAACATACGTAGCTATTACCCTCGAAAACTAAAACTTTTGACATAGGAAAAGAGCCTTTAATCACATTTCTTTACCATTTGCAATCATAAAATAGTCTAATATCTTCATTTTTTCAACATACGTAGCTATTACCCTCGAAAACTAAAACTTTTGAAATAGGAAAAGAGCCTTTAATCACATTCTTTACCATTTGCAATCATAAAATAGTCTAATATCTTCATTTTTTCAACATACGTAGCTATTACCCTCGAAAACTAAAACTTTTGAAATAGGAAAAGAGCCTTTAAGCACTTTCTTTACCATGTGTAATCATAAAATAGTCTAATATCTTCATTTTTCCAACATACGTAGCTATTACCCTCGAAAACTAAAACTTTTGACATAGGAAAAGAGCCTTTAATCACAATCTTTACCATGTGCAATCATAAAATAGTCTAATATCTTCATTTTTCCAACATAAGTAGCTATTACCCTCGAAAACTAAAACTTTTGCCATAGGAAAAGAGCCTTTAAGCACATTCTTTACCATGTGCAATCATAAAATAGTCTAATATCTTCATTTTTCCAATATACGTAGCTATTACCCTCAAAAACTAAAACTTTTGAAATAGGAGAAGAGCCTTTAATCACATTCTTTACCATTTACAATCATAAAATAGTCTAATATCTTCATTTTTTCAACATACGTAGCTATTACCCTCGAAAAATAAAACTTTTGACATAGGAAAAGAGCCTTTAATCACATTCTTTACCATTTGCAATCATAAAATAGTCTAATATCTTCATTTTTTCAACATACGTAGCTATTACCCTCGAAAACTAAAACTTTTGAAATAGGAAAAGAGCCTTTAAGCACTTTCTTTACCATGTGCAATCATAAAATAGTCTAGTATCTTCATTTTTCCAACATACGTAGCTATTACCCTCGAAAACTAAAACCTTTGACACAGGAAAAGAGCCTTTAAGCACATTCTTTACCATGTGCAATCATAAAATAGTCTAAACCATGTGCAATCATAATATAGTCTAATATCTTCATTTTTCCAACATACGTAGCTATTACCCTCGAAAACTAAAACTTTTGAAATAGGAAAAGAGCCTTTAAGCACTTTCTTTACCATGTGCAATCATAAAATAGTCTAATATCTTCATTTTTCCAACATACGTAGCTATTACCCTCGAAAACTAAAACTTTTGAAATAAGAAAAGAGCCTTTAAGCACTTTCTTTACCATGTGCAATCATAAAATAGTCTAATATCTTCATTTTTCCAACATACGTAGCTATTAACCTCGAAAACTAAAACTTTTGACATAGGAAAAGAGCCTTTAATCACATTCTTTACCATGTGCGATCATAAAATAGTCTAATATCTTCATTTTTCCAACATACGTAGCTATTACCCTCGAAAACGAAAACTTTTGAAATAGGAAAAGAGCCTTTAATCACATTCTTTACCATCCGCAATCATAAAATAGTCTAATATCTTCATTTTTTCAACATACGTAGCTATTACCCTCGAAAACTAAAACTTTTGAAATAGGAAAAGAGCCTTTAAGCACTTTCTTTACCATGTGCAATCATAAAATAGTCTAATATCTTCATTTTTCCAACATACGTAGCTATTAACCTCGAAAACGAAAACTTTTGAAATAGGAAAAGAGCCTTTAATCACATTCTTTACCATTTGCAATCATAAAATAGTCTAATATCTTCATTTTTTCAACATACGTAGCTATTACCCTAGAAAACTAAAACTTTTGAAATAGGAAAAGAGCCTTTAATCACATTCTTTACCATGTGCAATCATAAAATAGTCTAATATCTTCATTTTTTCAACATACGTAGCTATTACCCTCGAAAACTAAAACTTTTGACATAAGAAAAGAGCCTTTAATCACATTCTTTACCATTTGCAATCATAAAATAGTCTAATATCTTCATTTTTTCAACATACGTAGCTATTACCCTCGAAAACTAAAACTTTTGACAAAGGAAAAGAGCCTTTAATCACATTCTTTACCATTTGCAATCATAAAATTGTCTAATATCTTCATTTTTTCAACATACGTAGATATTACCCTCGAAAACTAAAACTTTTGAAATAGGAAAAGAGCCTTTAAGCACTTTCTTTACCATGTGCAATCATAAAATAGTCTAATTCCTTAATTTTTTCAAAATACGTAGCTATTACCCTCGAAAACTAAAACTTTTGACATAGGAAAAGAGCCTTTAATCACATTTGTTAGCATTTGCAATTATAAAATAGTCTAATATCTTCATTTTTTCAACATACGTAGCTATTACCCTCGAAAACTAAAACTTTTGACATAGGAAAAGAGCCTTTAATCACATTCGTTACCATTTGCAATTATAAAATAGTCTAATATCTTCATTTTTTCATCATACGTAGCTATTACCCTCGAAAACTAAAACTTTTGACATAGGAAAAGAGCCTTTAATCACATTCTTTACCATTTGCAATCATAAAATAGTCTAATATCTTCTTTTTTTCAACATACGTAGCTATTACCCTCGAAAACTAATACTTTTGAAATAGGAAAAGAGCCTTTAAGCACTTTCTTTACCATTTGCAATCATAAAATAGTCTAATATCTTCATTTTTTACACATACGTAGTTATTACCCTCGAAAACTAAAACTTTTGACATAGGAAACGAGCCTTTAATCACATTCTTTACCATGTGCAATCATAAAATAGTCTAATATCTTCATTTTTCCAACATACGTAGCTATTACCCTCGAAAACTAAAACTTTTGCCATAGGAAAAGAGCCTTTAAGCACACTCTTTACCATGTGCAATCATAAAATAGTATAATATCTTCATTTTTTTAACATACGTAGCTATTACCCTCGAAAACTAAAACTTTTGACATAGGAAAAGAGCCTTTAATCACATTCTTTACCATTTGCAATCATAAAATAGTCTAATATCTTCATTTTTTCAACATACGTAGCTATTACACTCGAAAACTAAAACTTTTGCCATAGGAAAAGAGCCTTTAAGCACATTCTTTACCATATGCAATCATAAAATAGTCTAATATCTTCATTTTTTCAACATACGTAGCTATTACCCTCGAAAACTAAAACTTTTAACATAGGAATAGAGCCTTTAATCACATTCGTTACCATTTACAATTATAAAATAGTCTAATATCTTCATTTTTTCAACATACGTAGCTATTACCCTCGAAAACTAAAACTTTTGACATAGGAAAAGAGCCTTTAATCACATTCGTTACCATTTGCAATTATAAAATAGTCTAATATCTTCATTTTTTCAACATACGTAGCTATTACCCTCGAAAACTAAAACTTTTGACATAGGAAAAGAGCCTTTAATCACATTCGTTACCATTTGCAATTATAAAATAGTCTAATATCTTCATTTTTTCATCATACGTAGCTATTACCCTCGAAAACTAAAACTTTTGACATAGGAAAAGAGCCTTTAATCACATTCTTTACCATTTGCAATCATAAAATAGTCTAATATCTTCATTTTTTCAACATACGTAGCTATTACCCTCGATAACTAAAACTTTTGAAATAGGAAAAGAGCCTTTAAGCACTTTCTTTACCATTTGCAATCATAGAATAGTCTAATATCTTCATTTTTTCAACATACGTAGCTATTACCCTCGAAAACTAAAACTTTTGACATAGGAAAAGAGCCTTTAATCACATTCTTTACCATGTGCAATCATAAAATAGTCTAATATCTTCATTTTTCCGACATACTTAGCTATTACCCTCGAAAACTAAAACTTTTGCCATAGGAAAAGAGCCTTTAAGCACTTTCTTTACCATGTGCAATCATAAAATAGTCTAATATCTTCATTTTTCCAACATACGTAGCTATTACCCTCGAAAACTAAAACTTTTGACATAGGAAAAGAGCCTTTAATCACATTCTTTACCATGTGCAATCATAAAATAGTCTAATATCTTCATTTTTCCAACATACGTAGCTATTACCCTCGAAAACTAAAACTTTTGCCATAGGAAAAGAGCCTTTAAGCACATTCTTTACCATGTGCAATCATAAAATAGTCTAATATCTTCATTTTTCAACATACGTAGCTATTACCCTCGAAAACTAAAACTTTTGACATAGGAAAAGAGCCTTTAATCACATTCGTTACCATTTGCAATTATAAAATAGTCTAATATCTTCATTTTTCCAACATACGTAGCTATTACCCTCGAAAACTAAAACTTTTGACATAGGAAAAGAAACTTTAATCACATTCTTTACCATGTGCAATCATAAAATAGTCTAATATCTTCATTTTTTCAACATATGTAGCTATTACCCTCGAAAACTAAAACTTTTGACATAGGAAAAGAGCCTTTAATCACATTCTTTACCATTTGCAATCATAAAATAGTCTAATATCTTCATTTTTTCAACATACGTAGCTATTACCCTCGAAAACTAAAACTTTTGAAATAGGAAAAGAGCCTTTAAGCACTTTCTTTACCATGTGCAATCATAAAATAGTCTAATATCTTCATTTTTTCAACATAAGTAGCTATTACCCTCGAAAACTAAAACTTTTGACATAGGAAAAGAGCCTTTAATCACATTCTTTACCATGTGCAATCATAAAATAGTCTAATATCTTCATTTTTCCAACATACGTAGCTATTACCCTCGAAAACTAAAACTTTTGCCATAGGAAAAGAGCCTTTAAGCACTTTCTTTACCATGTGCAATCATAAAATAGTCTAATATCTTCATTTTTCCAACATACGTAGCTATTACCCTCGAAAACTAAAACTTTTGACATAGGAAAAGAGCCTTTAATCACATTCTTTACCATGTGCAATCATAAAATAGTCTAATATCTTCATTTTTCCAACATACGTAGCTATTACCCTCGAAAACTAAAACTTTTGCCATAGGAAAAGAGCCTTTAATCACATTCTTTACCATGTGCAATCATAAAATAGTCTAATATCTTCATTTTTTCAACATACGTAGCTATTACCCTCGAAAACTAAAACTTTTGACATAGGAAAAGAGCCTTTAATCACATTCTTTACCATTTGCAATCATAAAATAGTCTAATATCTTCATTTTTTCCAACATACGTAGCTATTACCCTCGAAAACTAAAACTTTTGACATAGGAAAAGAGCCTTTAATCACATTCTTTACCATTTGCAATCATAAAATAGTCTAATATCTTCATTTTTTCAACATATGTAGCTATTACCCTCGAAAACTAAAACTTTTGAATAGGAAAAGAGCCTTTAATCACATTCTTTACCATTTGCAATCATAAAATAGTCTAATATCTTCATTTTTTCAACATACGTAGCTATTACCCTCGAAAACTAAAACTTTTGAAATAGGAAAAGAGCCTTTAAGCACATTCTTTACCATGTGCAATCATAAAATAGTCTAATATCTTCATTTTTTCAACATACGTAGCTATTACCCTCGAAAACTAAAACTTTTGACATAGGAAAAGAGCCTTTAATCACATTCGTTACCATTTGCAATTATAAAATAGTCTAATATCTTCATTTTTTCAACATACGTAGCTATTACCCTCGAAAACTAAAATTTTTGACATAGGAAAAGAGCCTTTAATCACATTCGTTACCATTTGCAATCATAAAATAGTCTAATATCTTCATTTTTTCAACATACGTAGCTATTACCCTCGAAAACTAAAACTTTTGACATAGGAAAAGGGCCTTTAATCACATTCTTTACCATGTGCAATCATAAAATAGTCTAATATCTTCATTTTTCCAACATACGTAGCTATTACCCTCGAAAACTTAAACTTTTGATCACATTCTTTACCATGTGCAATCACAAAATAGTCTAATATCTTCATTTTTTCAACATACGTAGCTATTACCCTCGAAAACTAAAACTTTTGACATAGGAAAAGAGCCTTTAATCACATTCTTTACCATGTGCAATCATAAAATAGTCTAATATCTTCATTTTTCCAACATACGTAGCTATTACCCTCGAAAACTAAAACCTTTGCCATAGGAAAAGAGCCTTTAAGCACATTCTTTACCATGTGCAATCATAAAATAGTCTAATATCTTCATTTTTCCAACATACGTAGCTATTACCCTCGAAAACTAAAACTTTTGAAATAGGAAAAGAGCCTTTAATCACATTCTTTACCATTTGCAATCATAAAATAGTCTAATATCTTCATTTTTTCAACATACGTAGCTATTACCCTCGAAAACTAAAACTTTTGAAATAGGAAAAGAGCCTTTAAGCACATTTCTTTACCATGTGCAATCATAAAATAGTCTAATATCTTCATTTTTTCCAACATACGTAGCTATTACCCTCGAAAACTAAAACTTTTGAAATAGGAAAAGAGCCTTTAATCACATTCTTTACCATTTGCAATCATAAAATAGTCTAATATCTTCATTTTTTCAACATACGTAGCTATTACCCTCGAAAACTAAAACTTTTGAAATAGGAAAAGAGCCTTTAATCACATTCTTTACCATGTGCAATCATAAAATAGTCTAATATCTTCATTTTTTCAACATACGTAGCTATTACCCTCGAAAACTAAAACTTTTGACATAGGAAAAGAGCCTTTAATCACATTCTTTACCATTTGCAATCATAAAATAGTCTAATATCTTCATTTTTTCAACATACGTAGCTATTACCCTCGAAAACTAAAACTTTTGACATAGGAAAAGAGCCTTTAATCACATTCTTTACCATTTGCAATCATAAAATAGTCTAATATCTTCATTTTTTCAACATACGTAGCTATTACCCTCGAAAACTAAAACTTTTGAAATAGGAAAAGAGCCTTTAAGCACTTTCTTTACCATGTGCAATCATAAAATAGTCTAATATCTTCATTTTTTCAACATACGTAGCTATTACCCTCGAAAACTAAAACTTTTGACATAGGAAAAGAGCCTTTAATCACATTCTTACCATTTGCAATCATAAAATAGTCTAATATCTTCATTTTTTCAACATACGTAGCTATTACCCTCGAAAACTAAAACTTTTGACATAGGAAAAGAGCCTTTAATCACATTCTTTACCATTTGCAATCATAAAATAGTCTAATATCTTCATTTTTTCAACATACGTAGCTATTACCCTCGAAAACTAAAACTTTTGACATAGGAAAAGAGCCTTTAATCACATTCTTTACCATGTGCAATCATAAAATAGTCTAATATCTTCATTTTTTCAACATACGTAGCTATTACCCTCGAAAACTAAAACTTTTGACATAGGAAAAGAGCCTTTAATCACATTCTTTACCATGTGCAATCATAAAATAGTCTAATATCTTCATTTTTTCAACATACGTAGCTATTACCCTCGAAAACTAAAACTTTTGAAATAGGAAAAGAGCCTTTAATCACATTCTTTACCATTTGCAATCATAAAATAGTCTAATATCTTCATTTTTTCAACATACGTAGCTATTACCCTCGAAAACTAAAACTTTTGAATAGGAAAAGAGCCTTTAATCACATTCTTTACCATGTGCAATCATAAAATAGTCTAATATCTTCATTTTTCAACATACGTAGCTATTACCCTCGAAAACTAAAACTTTTGACATAGGAAAAGAGCCTTTAATCACATTCTTTACCATTTGCAATCATAAAATAGTCTAATATCTTCATTTTTTCAACATACGTAGCTATTACCCTCGAAAACTAAAACTTTTGACATAGGAAAAGAGCCTTTAATCACATTCTTTACCATGTGCAATCATAAAATAGTCTAATATCTTCATTTTTCAACATACGTAGCTATTACCCTCGAAAACTAAAACTTTTGACATAGGAAAAGAGCCTTTAATCACATTCTTTACCATGTGCAATCATAAAATAGTCTAATATCTTCATTTTTCAACATACGTAGCTATTACCCTCGAAAACTAAAACTTTTGACATAGGAAAAGAGCCTTTAATCACATTCTTTACCATGTGCAATCATAAAATAGTCTAATATCTTCATTTTTTCAACATACGTAGCTATTACCCTCGAAAACTAAAACTTTTGACATAGGAAAAGAGCCTTTAATCACATTCTTTACCATGTGCAATCATAAAATAGTCTAATATCTTCATTTTTTCCAACATACGTAGCTATTACCCTCGAAAACTAAAACTTTTGACATAGGAAAAGAGCCTTTAATCACATTCTTTACCATGTGCAATCATAAAATAGTCTAATATCTTCATTTTTTCAACATACGTAGCTATTACCCTCGAAAACTAAAACTTTTGACATAGGAAAAGAGCCTTTAATCACATTCTTTACCATTTGCAATCATAAAATAGTCTAATATCTTCATTTTTTCAACATACGTAGCTATTACCCTCGAAAACTAAAACTTTTGACATAGGAAAAGAGCCTTTAATCACATTCGTTACCATTTGCAATCATAAAATAGTCTAATATCTTCATTTTTTCAACATACGTAGCTATTACCCTCGAAAACTAAAACTTTTGACATAGGAAAAGAGCCTTTAATCACATTCTTTACCATGTGCAATCATAAAATAGTCTAATATCTTCATTTTTTCAACATACGTAGCTATTACCCTCGAAAACTAAAACTTTTGACATAGGAAAAGAGCCTTTAATCACATTCTTTACCATTTGCAATCATAAAATAGTCTAATATCTTCATTTTTTCAACATACGTAGCTATTACCCTCGAAAACTAAAACTTTTGACATAGGAAAAGAGCCTTTAATCACATTCTTTACCATGTGCAATCATAAAATAGTCTAATATCTTCATTTTTTCAACATACGTAGCTATTACCCTCGAAAACTAAAACTTTTGAATAGGAAAAGAGCCTTTAATCACATTCTTTACCATGTGCAATCATAAAATAGTCTAATATCTTCATTTTTCCAACATACGTAGCTATTACCCTCGAAAACTAAAACTTTTGATAGGAAAAGAGCCTTTAATCACATTCTTTACCATTTGCAATCATAAAATAGTCTAATATCTTCATTTTTTCAACATACGTAGCTATTACCCTCGAAAACTAAAACTTTTGACATAGGAAAAGAGCCTTTAATCACATTCTTTACCATGTGCAATCATAAAATAGTCTAATATCTTCATTTTTTCAACATACGTAGCTATTACCCTCGAAAACTAAAACTTTTGACATAGGAAAAGAGCCTTTAATCACATTCTTTACCATTTGCAATCATAAAATAGTCTAATATCTTCATTTTTCCAACATACGTAGCTATTACCCTCGAAAACTAAAACTTTTGAAATAGGAAAAGAGCCTTTAATCACATTCTTTTCCATTTGCAATCATAAAATAGTCTAATATCTTCATTTTTTCAACATACGTAGCTATTACCCTCGAAAACTAAACTTTTGAAATAGCAAAAGAGCCTTTAATCACATTCTTTACCATGTGCAATCATAAAATAGTCTAATATCTTCATTTTTCAACATACGTAGCTATTACCCTCGAAAACTAAAACTTTTGAAATAGGAAAAGAGCCTTTAAGCACATTCTTTACCATGTGCAATCATAAAATAGTCTAATATCTTCATTTTTTCAACATACGTAGCTATTACCCTCGAAAACTAAAACTTTTGACATAGGAAAAGAGCCTTTAATCACATTCTTTACCATTTGCAATCATAAAATAGTCTAATATCTTCATTTTTTCAAATACGTAGCTATTACCCTCGAAAACGAAAACTTTTGAAATAGGAAAAGAGCCTTTAAGCACATTCTTTACCATTTGCAATCATAAAATAGTCTAATATCTTCATTTTTTCAACATACGTAGCTATTACCCTCGAAAACTAAAACTTTTGACATAGGAAAAGAGCCTTTAATCACATTCTTTACCATTTGCAATCATAAAATAGTCTAATATCTTCATTTTTTCAACATACGTAGCTATTACCCTCGAAAACTAAAACTTTTGATAGGAAAAGAGCCTTTAATCACATTCTTTACCATTTGCAATCATAAAATAGTCTAATATCTTCATTTTTTCAACATACGTAGCTATTACCCTCGAAAACTAAAACTTTTGAAATAGGAAAAGAGCCTTTAATCACATTCTTTACCATGTGCAATCATAAAATAGTCTAATATCTTCATTTTTTCAACATACGTAGCTATTACCCTCGAAAACTAAAACTTTTGAAATAGGAAAAGAGCCTTTAATCACATTCTTTACCATTTGCAATCATAAAATAGTCTAATATCTTCATTTTTTCCAACATACGTAGCTATTACCCTCGAAAACTAAAACTTTTGAAATAGGAAAAGAGCCTTTAAGCACTTTCTTTACCATTTGCAATCATAAAATAGTCTAATATCTTCATTTTTTCAACATACGTAGCTATTACCCTCGAAAACTAAAACTTTTGACATAGGAAAAGAGCCTTTAATCACATTCTTTACCATGTGCAATCATAAAATAGTCTAATATCTTCATTTTTTCCAACATACGTAGCTATTACCCTCGAAAACTAAAACTTTTGACATAGGAAAAGAGCCTTTAATCACATTCTTTACCATTTGCAATCATAAAATAGTCTAATATCTTCATTTTTCAACATACGTAGCTATTACCCTCGAAAACTAAAACTTTTGAAATAGGAAAAGAGCCTTTAATCACATTCTTTACCATGTGCAATCATAAAATAGTCTAATATCTTCATTTTTTCAACATACGTAGCTATTACCCTCGAAAACTAAAACTTTTGACATAGGAAAAGAGCCTTTAATCACATTCTTTACCATTTGCAATCATAAAATAGTCTAATATCTTCATTTTTTCAACATACGTAGCTATTACCCTCGAAAACTAAAACTTTTGACATAGGAAAAGAGCCTTTAATCACATTCTTTACCATTTGCAATCATAAAATAGTCTAATATCTTCATTTTTTCAACATACGTAGCTATTACCCTCGAAAACTAAAACTTTTGAAATAGGAAAAGAGCCTTTAAGCACTTTCTTTACCATATGCAATCATAAAATAGTCTAATATCTTCATTTTTTCAACATACGTAGCTATTACCCTCGAAAACTAAAACTTTTGACATAGGAAAAGAGCCTTTAATCACATTCTTTACCATTTGCAATCATAAAATAGTCTAATATCTTCATTTTTCCAACATACGTAGCTATTACCCTCGAAAACTAAAACTTTTGCCATAGGAAAAGAGCCTTTAAGCACATTCTTTACCATGTGCAATCATAAAATAGTCTAATATCTTCATTTTTTCAACATACGTAGCTATTACCCTCGAAAACTAAAACTTTTGACATAGGAAAAGAGCCTTTAATCACATTCTTTACCATTTGCAATCATAAAATAGTCTAATATCTTCATTTTTTTCAACATACGTAGCTATTACCCTCGAAAACTAAAACTTTTGAAGTAGGAAAAGAGCCTTTAAGCACATTCTTTACCATGTGCAATCATAAAATAGTCTAATATCTTCATTTTTTCAACATACGTAGCTATTACCCTCGAAAACTAAAACTTTTGACATAGGAAAAGAGCCTTTAATCACATTCGTTACCATTTGCAATTATAAAATAGTCTAATATCTTCATTTTTTAACATACGTAGCTATTACCCTCGAAAACTAAAACTTTTGACATAGGAAAAGAGCCTTTAATCACATTCTTTACCATTTGCAATCATAAAATAGTCTAATATCTTCATTTTTTCAACATACGTAGCTATTACCCTCGAAAACTAAAACTTTTGACATAGGAAAAGAGCCTTTAATCACATTCTTTACCATGTGCAATCATAAAATAGTCTAATATCTTCATTTTTCCAACATACGTAGCTATTACCCTCGAAAACGAAAACTTTTGAAATAGGAAAAGAGCCTTTAATCACATTCTTTACCATGTGCAATCATAAAATAGTCTAATATCTTCATTTTTTCAACATACGTAGCTATTACCCTCGAAAACTAAAACTTTTGACATAGGAAAAGAGCCTTTAATCACATTCTTTACCATGTGCAATCATAAAATAGTCTAATATCTTCATTTTTTCAACATACGTAGCTATTACCCTCGAAAACTAAAAGTTTTGACATAGGAAAAGAGCCTTTAAGCACATTCTTTACCATTGCAATCATAAAATAGTCTAATATCTTCATTTTTTCAACATACGTAGCTATTACCCTCGAAAACTAAAACTTTTGACATAGGAAAAGAGCCTTTAATCACATTCTTTACCATTTGCAATCATAAAATAGTCTAATATCTTCATTTTTTCAACATACGTAGCTATTACCCTCGAAAACTAAAACTTTTGAAATAGGAAAAGAGCCTTTAAGCACTTTTTTTACCATGTGCAATCATAAAATAGTCTAATATCTTCATTTTTTCAACATACGTAGCTATTACCCTCGAAAACTAAAACTTTTGACATAGGAAAAGAGCCTTTAATCACATTCTTTACCATTTGCAATCATAAAATAGTCTAATATCTTCATTTTTTTCAACATACGTAGCTATTACCCTCGAAAACTAAAACTTTTGCCATAGGAAAAGAGCCTTTAATCACATTCTTTACCATGTGCAATCATAAAATAGTCTAATATCTTCATTTTTTCAACATACGTAGCTATTACCCTCGAAAACTAAAACTTTTGACATAGGAAAAGAGCCTTTAATCACATTCTTTACCATTTGCAATCATAAAATAGTCTAATATCTTCATTTTTTTCAACATACGTAGCTATTACCCTCGAAAACTAAAACTTTTGAAGTAGGAAAAGAGCCTTTAATCACATTCTTTACCATTTGCAATCATAAAATAGTCTAATATCTTCATTTTTTCAACATACGTAGCTATTACCCTCGAAAACTAAAACTTTTGAATAGGAAAAGAGCCTTTAATCACATTCGTTACCATTTGCAATATAAAATAGTCTAATATCTTCATTTTTTCATCATACGTAGCTATTACCCTCGAAAACTAAAACTTTTGACATAGGAAAAGAGCCTTTAATCACATTCTTTACCATTTGCAATCATAAAATAGTCTAATATCTTCTTTTTTTTCAACATATGTAGCTATTACCCTCGAAAACTAAAACTTTTGCCATAGGAAAAGAGCCTTTAAGCACATTCTTTACCATGTGCAATCATAAAATAGTCTAATATCTTCATTTTTTCAACATACGTAGCTATTACCCTCGAAAACTAAAACTTTTGACATAGGAAAAGAGCCTTTAATCACATTCTTTACCATTTGCAATCATAAAATAGTCCAATATCTTCTTTTTTTCAACATACGTAGCTATTACCCTCGAAAACTAAAACTTTTGAAGTAGGAAAAGAGCCTTTAATCACATTCGTTACCATTTGCAATTATAAAATAGTCTAATATCTTCATTTTTTCAACATACGTAGCTATTACCCTCGAAAACTAAATTTTTTGACATAGGAAAAGAGCCTTTAATCACATTCGTTACCATTTGTAATTATAAAATAGTCTAATATCTTCATTTTTTCATCATACGTAGCTATTACCCTCGAAAACTAAAACTTTTGACATAGGAAAAGAGCCTTAAATCACATTCGTTACCATTTGCAATTATAAAATAGTCTAATATCTTCATTTTCTCAACAAACGTAGCTATTACCCTCGAAAACTAAAACTTTTGACATAGGAAAAGAGCCTTTAATCACATTCGTTACCATTTGCAATTATAAAATAGTCTAATATCTTCATTTTTTCAACTCACGTAGCTATTACCCTCAAAAACTAAAACTTTTGACATAGGAAAAGAGCCTTTAATCACATTCTTTACCATGTGCAATCATAAAATAGTCTAATATCTTCATTTTTCCAACATACGTAGCTATTACCCTCGAAAACTTAAACTTTTGAAATAGGAAAAGAGCCTTTAATCACAATCTTTACCATGTGCAATCATAAAATAGTCTAATATCTTCATTTTTTCAACATACGTAGCTATTACCCTCGAAAACTAAAACTTTTGACATAGGAAAAGAGCCTTTAAGCACATTCTTTACCATGTGCAATCATAAAATAGTCTAATATCTTCATTTTTCCAACATACGTAGCTATTACCCTCGAAAACTAAAACTTTTGACATAGGAAAAGAGCCTTTAATCACATTCGTTACCATTTGCAATTATAAAATAGTCTAATATCTTCATTTTTTCAACATAGGTAGCTATTACCCTCGAAAACTAAAATTTTTGACATAGGAAAAGAGCCTTTAATCACATTCGTTACCATTTGCAATTATAAAATAGTCTAATATCTTCATTTTTTCAACATACGTAGCTATTACCCTCGAAAACTAAAACTTTTGACATAGGAAAAGAGCCTTTAATCACATTCTTTACCATGTGCAATCATAAAATAGTCTAATATCTTCATTTTTCCAACATACGTAGCTATTACCCTTGAAAACTTAAACTTTTGAAATAGGAAAAGAGCCTTTAATCACATTCTTTACCATGTGCAATCATAAAATAGTCTAATATCTTCATTTTTTCAACATACGTAGCTATTACCCTCGAAAACTAAAACTTTTGCCATAGGAAAAGAGCCTTTAAGCACATTCTTTACCATGTGCCATCATAAAATAGTCTAATATCTTCATTTTTCCAACATAAGTAGCTATTACCCTCGAAAACCAAAACTTTTGAAATAGGAAAAGAGCCTTTAATCACATTCTTTACCATTTGCAATCATAAAATAGTCTAATATCTTCATTTTTTCAAAATACGTAGCTATTACCCTCGAAAACTAAAACTTTTGAAATAGGAAAAGAGCCTTTAAGCACTTTCTTTACCATGTGCAATCATAAAATAGTCTAATATCTTCATTTTTCCAACATACGTGGCTATTACCCTCGAAAACTAAAACTTTTGACATAGGAAAAGAGCCTTTAATCACATTCTTTACCATGTGCAATCATAAAATAGTCTAATATCTTCATTTTTCCAACATACGTAGCTATTACCCTCGAAAACTAAAACTTTTGCCATAGGAAAAGAGCCTTTAAGCACATTCTTTACCATGTGCCATCATAAAATAGTCTAATATTTTCATTTTTCCAACATACGTAGCTATTACCCTCGATAACTAAAACTTTTTAAATAGGAAAAGAGCCTTTAATCACATTCTTTACCATTTGCAATCATAAAATAGTCTAATATCTTCATTTTTTCAACATACGTAGCTATTACCCTCGAAAACTAAAACTTTTGAAATAGGAAAAGAGCCTTTAAGCACTTTCTTTACCATGTGCAATCATAAAATAGTCTAATATCTTCATTTCTCCAACATACGTGGCTATTACCCTCGAAAACTAAAACTTTTGAAATAGGAAAAGAGCCTTTAAGCACTTTCTTTACCATATGCAATCATAAAATAGTCTAATATCTTCATTTTTCGAACATACGTAGCTATTACCCTCGAAAACTAAAACGTTTGACATAGGAAAAGAGCCTTTAATCACATTCTTTACCATGTGCAATCATAAAATAGTCTAATATCTTTATTTTTCCAACATACGTAGCTATTACCCTCGAAAACTAAAACTTTTGACATAGGAAAAGAGCCTTTAATCACATTCTTTACCATGTGCAATCATAAAATAGTCTAATATCTTCATTTTTCCAACATACGTAGCTATTACCCTCGAAAACTTAAACTTTTGAAATAGGAAAAGAGCCTTTAATCACATTCTTTACCATGTGCAATCATAAAATAGTCTAATATCTTCATTTTTTCAACATACGTAGCTATTACCCTCGAAAACTAAAACTTTTGACATAGGAAAAGAGCCTTTAATCACATTCTTTACCATGTGCAATCATAAAATAGTCTAATATCTTCATTTTTCCAACATACGTAGCTATTACCCTCGAAAACTAAAACTTTTGCCATAGGAAAAGAGCCTTTAAGCACATTCTTTACCATGTGCAATCATAAAATAGTCTAATATCTTCATTTTTCCAACATACGTAGCTATTACCCTCGAAAACTAAAACTTTTGAAATAGGAAAAGAGCCTTTAATCACATTCTTTACCATTTGCAATCATAAAATAGTCTAATATCTTCATTTTTTCAACATACGTAGCTATTACCCTCGAAAACTAAAACTTTTGAAATAGGAAAAGAAACTTTAATCACATTCTTTACCATGTGCAATCATAAAATAGTCTAATATCTTCATTTTTTCAACATATGTAGCTATTACCCTCGAAAACTAAAACTATTGACATAGGAAAAGAGCCTTTAATCACATTCTTTACCATTTGCTATCATAAAATAGTCTAATATCTTCATTTTTTCAACATACGTAGCTATTACCCTCGAAAACTAAAACTTTTGAAATAGGAAAAGAGCCTTTAAGCACTTTCTTTACCATGTGCAATTATAAAATATTCTAATATCTTCATTTTTTCAACATACGTAGCTATTACCCTCGAAAACTAAAATTTTTGACATAGGAAAAGAGCCTTTAATCACATTCGTTACCATGTGCAATCATAAAATAGTCTAATATCTTCATTTTTCCAACATACGTAGCTATTACCCTCGAAAACTAAAACTTTTGCCATAGGAAAAGAGCCTTTAAGCACATTCTTTACCATGTGCAATCATAAAATAGTCTAATATCTTCATTTTTCCAACATACGTAGCTATTACCCTCGAAAACTAAAACTTTTGCCATAGGAAAAGAGCCTTTAAGCACATTCTTTACCATGTGCAATCATAAAATAGTCTAATATCTTCATTTTTTCAACATACGTAGCTATTACCCTCGAAAACTAAAACTTTTGACATAGGAAAAGAGCCTTTACTCACATTCTTTACCATGTGCAATCATAAAATAGTCTAATATCTTCATTTTTCCAACATACGTAGCTATTACCCTCGAAAACTAAAACTTTTGCCATAGGAAAAGAGCCTTTAAGCACATTCTTTACCATGTGCAATCATAAAATAGTCTAATATCTTCATTTTTCCAACATACGTAGCTATTACCCTCGAAAACTAAAACTTTTGCCATAGGAAAAGAGCCTTTAAGCACATTCTTTACCATGTGCAATCATAAAATAGTCTAATATCTTCATTTTTCCAACATACGTAGCTATTACCCTCGAAAACTAAAACTTTTGAAACAGAAAAAGAGCCTTTAATCACATTCTTTACCATGTGCAATCATAAAATAGTCTAATATCTTCATTTTTTCAACATACATAGCTATTACCCTCGAAAGCTAAAACTTTTGACATAGGAAAAGAGCCTTTAATCACATTCTTTACTATGTGCAATCATAAAATAGTCTAATATCTTCATTTTTCCAACATACGTAGCTATTACCCTCGAAAACTAAAACTTTTGCCATAGGAAAAGGGCCTTTAAGCACATTCTTTACCATGTGCAATCATAAAATAGTCTAATATCTTCATTTTTCCAACATACGTAGCTATTACCCTCGAAAACTAAAACTTTTGAAATAGGAAAAGAGCCTTTAATCACATTCTTTACCATTTGCAATCATAAAATAGTCTAATATCTTCATTTTTTCAACATACGT
>NW_027064525.1:0-25652 GCF_032884065.1 Artemia franciscana
AAAGAATGGCCTCCATCTTTCGCGAAATCTTGGGATAAAAAATTATTTTTTTAGTACATTGCTCTTGTGACAGAGCAACCATTTTGGAGTACTGAGAAAATAATAAGCAAATAACAAAAGTCAACCTTTAGTAAAAAGAGCAAAGAGTTGAGGGAAAGAGGCAACCCTCTCATATATCAGACAATTTCCTTCCGTTTTTAGTTGGAATGTCACTTTTATCTTCATATTGAAAACCGCTTTTTTTCATTTTACCTTCAGGTTATGTTCAGTTTGGCATCATTTGGGAAAAATTCTGAATATGAAGGGGTATGCTCCCCCTCAACTTTCCACACCTCACACCTTAGTTTCCTTTAAGTTTTTCAATATTACCCTTTTCAATTAAAAAGACGGGGCAGTCACCCCTAGAAGCCCATACGAAATATATTCCCCCAAATGAAGAAAGATCAGGGGAAGAATTACCCTTTCAATATTGACCGAAAGAACCTGGTAACGTTCTTATACTTCACCCCCCCCCACCACACACACAACTCCAACTTCTAATTTTTGGTGCGAAATTCTCTAGTAATGTATAACCGTTAGTATTACTATAGAGTTAGACAGCCTTTTTAACTGTCGAAATCAACCAAAATGTAAATATTAAAAGGACGTTTGACTCCAGTGATATTTTTATTATAAACAGTCTTGAACTGAATGAAACGACACATTTTTAGTAATAGAATAATTAAATTAAGATTTAAAACTTTAAAAATATATATAAAATCCTAATCCTAGCTATCATTAAAAAAACACAGTTGAATGAAGTTTATTTATAAATGTTCTTTTTGGTACCAATGGCGCCCTAGTCGTATTAGTGACGTCAATTTAGGGACCTGACGTTAACAGTGAGTTGTTTCAACACGAATATTATCGCATAATCACAGCATTTAACTTCTTCCCTTTCTTTTCTTGCTTAAAATGCAGTTTACTTGTTCCTGTTCTTGCTCTAAATGCAGTTAACTTCTTGCTCAAAATGCAGTTCACTTGTTCCCGTTCTTGCTTGAAATACAATTAACTTGTTCCTGTTATTGCTTAAAATGAATTTCACTTATGAAAATATTTTGTTTAATTAAAATGTTAGTCACTTTTTTCAAGGCTGAATTTTGTAGGAAGTGATGTTCAAGGAGCTAATATCGAGAAGAAGATTATCTTCAGTTATTCCAAATCTTTCCACTACATCTTGAATTTATCTGACTAAAGAGTTGAACGTTCAAAACCAATCACTTTTACACTAACATTATCAACTTTTTAGATATTAAAAACAATTCAAATTCGAAACATTTTTTTCTACTTCGTTGGGCTTTAATTAAACATATAAACCCCTTTCCATATTTCATAAAACTTTGATATCAACTTCGTTATTAACTTTTAATTACGAATAGTCAACTTTCTAATATATTTAGATAGCTTTCATCGAAATTTTTTATTTCATGTTCCATGTTTAATTAGAAGAAAACAAATAAAAAATTTAGTTTCTATACCACTTTCAAAGAAATTAATTTCAAAATTGATGAGATTATTATCAAACCAAAATGCTGCCTTTAGTATACATTTAATTTTTATTATTTATCGAAATATTTGTTTTATTAATATGCTTTATAAATTATTTTATGTATTAAACTTTTTTCGGAACAATAGCAGGTCACTTGAGATTATTAATTGGATCCCTCGGTTACCTGCAGATGCCAAACACCATTAAAAAAAAATATTAAGCATTACAATTATTAAGAAACTAAGTATTAAGTAATTAATCAAGTAATAATTACTTATATTTATTATGTATTATGTTTAATTATTTAATTTATCATTATTTGATTTATTATGTATTATGCTTAATTACTTAATTTATCATTGTTTTACTAAGTAATTAATTAATTTTACTTACGATTACTTAATTTATTATTAAAAATAATAAATTAAGTAATTCATTATTAACAAAGTATTATGTAAACCAACTAATAAACGAAAAGATTTAACGGCTCATTTTGTACATGTGGCGGAGAGGTTCAGGGACAAATGTGCCACCCTGCGACAATTCAGCCTCTGATCAAGAGGTTGCATGATTGGGTTTTAAACAATCCAAAATGTTTGAAAAGCCATTAAGCATTTGCCGTATGTCCTCAAACACTCGCCAGCAAAACCAGTTTTCGCTTGATAGCTGTTAAGTCCTGGTTGGACAAATATTGTTGTTACAGCACAAGATCGCAGAGACTGGCACTTTGCTACGGTTGAATCTCTTTTGTTCCCGAAAAGGGAGAAAAGGGAAAAAGAGAGAAAACGGGAAAATGAAACATTTTCTATTACTTTTCAAATGAGCACTCTCTTACAACTTGACTATCTCCAAATTGATACTATCACCCCTGGTGAAAAAGAAAAGAACGTGAAGTAAATACGTAAAAAACGACAATATACAATAAACGAAATAAATGCACAAAAAATGCAATGAATCTGCAAAATACAAAAAGTTAAAATTCTGAATATCATGAAACCCTGAATTTAATAGTTTTCATCAGATTCACCCCTTTTTCGAAAAAAAACTTGGAATATATTCTTGTGGCAATAACGTATGACGGTTAACTTCGAAGATAAGGAATTGTATATATTTGGAATCACCATGAAAAGCAGATTCTTTTGATGTATAAGTTAATGTGAAAGACCGAAATTGGAGAATGTTGACATTCACTGGGGAACATCCAAAATTACTTTTTTTTTTCTCCTTGAATTTTGTCATCTTTGCCAGTCAGCTTTTTCAGTTTTATGCAAGGTTTGATGGTGACGTGTTAGGTTTTTAGCCCATTTCTGAGATTTATAATCTAATTTAATCTAAATTTAAATTTTACCGTCAAACCTTGTATAAGATTGACAAGTTGACTGGCACAGTTGATTGAATCCAAGGAGAGAAAAAGAAATTTCGGACATTCACCGGTGACTGTCGACATTTACCCGATTTCGGTCTTTCACCGTAACATAAATATTGTTACCAAAGCCAGTTTCTATCGACGTAGGTCAATCTCTAATCGCCGTTCAATACCACGAGTGGTTTTACAGAGGTATTAGCTAAAAGGTTTTTTTTTAGATTTATCTAGCCAACTGCAATTCTCATGGTCTCAGAATTATTCTGAACAGAAGTCGTGCGTCTAGCTTGAAGAGTTTGGCTGTTTATTCAGTGCAATCACTGAAACACACAAACATCCACTTAATTCTATATAGACAGACCACAAGCCACGCAGTGAAATATGGATTGATTCATTGGGGTGAATGGATTTTTTAACGTTAGCACTTGAAAAAAAGGGATACTTATTGAAAATCAAATAATACTACCTAATTTATTCAAGTAGAGAACAAACACTAAAGGTTAAAACACAAGGAAAATATGCTTAATTTTAGGAGGCTGAAAGCCCCTCAGTTAAATCCTCTTTAAGTTACAAATCTAAGCATACTTTATTGAAAGAAAAACGCATAGTCAATTTCTCATTATCTCATAGTCATTTTGCCTCCATAAACCGCAGCAACACCAGTAATCTTTTCTTCCATAAGCTACAATAACACCAGTAATCTTTGCCTCAATAAACCACAACACCAGTAATCCTTTCCTCCATAAACTACAACAACACCAGTAATCTCTCCCTCAATAAACCCCACCAACACCAATAGCCTTTCCCTTCATAAACCACAACAACACCACTAGTCTTTCTCTCCATAAAATACAACAACACCAGTGAGCTTTCCCTCCATAAACCAGAACAACACGAGTAACCATTCCCTCCATAAATCACAAAAACACTAGTAATATTTCCCTCCATAAAACACAACAACACCAATAACCTTTCCCTCACTATACCCCACCAACACCAATAGCCTTTCCCTCCATAAGCCACAACAACACCACTAACCTTTACCTCCATAAACCACAACAGCACCAATAATGTTTCCCTCCATAAACCAAAACGACACGAGTAACCCTTCCCTCCATAAATCACAACGACACCAGCAGCCTTTCCCTCCATATACCACAGCAACACCAGTTAACTTTCCCTCCGCAAACCCCAATATCACCAGTAGCCTTTCCCTCCATAAACTACAACAACACCAATTACCTTTCCCTCTATGTACCACAACAACACCAGTAACCCTTCCCTCCATAAACCGCAAAGAAACCAGTAAGCTTTCTCCCCACGAACCACAACAACACCAATAACCTTTCCCACCGTAAACCACAACAACATCAGGCCTCAAACTCTTTCAACTCTTTCTGCGTTGGAATCCCAACACAAGGTTGTCTCAATTCCTAGCTGAAATTCAGAGGACAGCAACAACCGTGCCATACTTTCTATTAGATAAACCTCAATTCACAATAGACCACAAGACAACTGAGTTTCAAAATGTTGAAAAAGAAAAAAAAGCTTTAAACTCTATAATCTCCACTCAGGCTCCCCTTGTCTCGCTCAGCAACGATGCCAACCCCATAGTCAAAATAAAACCTCTTATCCTAAAATATTTTAAATCTATCCATTCTTCACAATAGTCCTCGATTATATATTTTTTAACAGTAAAAAGGGACGAAAGTGTGGCCAGGTCACCAGCCTTTCTTTCCAAATACACTAACCTTTCCCTCCATATACCAGAACAAAACCAGATCATCATAAACTAAAGCACTAATTCAACTGTCACTCAAACTATTCCTAACTTTCAGTTAGCGAGCTAAAATTACCATTGTTAGGACATAATTTCTCATAGAGATACTAGCAACAATAAGGATCCAATGTTATGGACTCAATCGACGTCATGATATGAAAAAGAAATGGTTACATGACGACACAAAATTATTGTGATCATCTATTCTGAAAACATCGACAAATTGGAAAAAAATGCGACTCATTAAATTCAGAGTAAGCAGAAAAAGAATATCCTCTTATAGAAAGAGAAGATTAAGAGCCTTTCATTAGTTTAAAAATCAATAGTCAAACAGTTCGTGGTAACGAATTGTAGTAAGGAGCGACCCGACTCAATAGTAAACGAAACACTAAAAAACGGAATATCGATGCTAAAAGATATATCAAAAGACTCGGATTTTTATGCTGATTTTAAATATATAAGTTTCATCGAATTTAGTCTTTGTCATCAAAAGTTACGAGCCTGAGAAAATTTGCCTTATTTTGGAAAATAGGGGGTAAAATCCCCTAAAAGTCATAGGATCTTAACGAAAATCACACCATCGCATTCAGCGTATCAGAGAATCCTGTAGAAAAAAATTTCAACGTCCAATCTACAAAAATGTGGAATTTCATATTTTTGCCATAAGACAAATCACGGGTGCGTGTTTATTTGTTTGTTTGTTTTTTTTGTTGTTTTTTTTCCCAGGGTTCATCGTATCGACCAAGTGGTCCTAGAGTGTTGCAAGAGGGCTCATTCTAACGTAAATGAAAAGTTCTAGTGCCCTTTTTAAGTGACCGAAAAATTGGAGGGCACCTAGGCCCCCTCCCGCGCTCATTTTTTTCCCAAAGTCAATGGATCAAAATTTTGAGATAGCCATTTTGTTTCGCATAGTCGAAAAACATAATAACTATGTATTTGGGGATGACTTACCCCCCACAGTCCCTGGGGGAGGGGCTGCAATTTACAAACTTTAACCAATGTTTACATACAGTAATGGTTACTGGGAAGTGTACCGACGTTATCAGGGGGATTTTTTTTGGTTTGGGTGTGGGGTTCACGGGAGGGGGCTATATGGGAGGATCTTTCCTTGGAGGAATATTTTATGGGGGAAGAGAAATTCAATGAAAAGGGCGCAGGATTTTCTAGCATTACTATTGAAAAAAAAAAACAATGAAAATATAAACATGAAAAAGTTTTTTCAGTTGAAAGTAAGGAGAAGCATTTAAACGAACAGAGATTATTACGCATATGAGGGGTTCTAAAAATACTTTAGCATAAAGAACGAGGTATTTAGGAGGAGATAAATACTTCGCTCTTTATGCTAAAATAAATTTAAGTAATTTCAACTATTTATTCTACGGCCTTTCTGATTCAGGGGTCATTCTTAAAGAATTGGGACAAAACAAGATTTAGTGTGAAGAGCGAGGTATTAACGAGGGGACCAACCCCCTCATATATATAATCAAAAATATGATAATATAAAAGTTTGTTACGTAAGTTAATTCTTAAGTTACGTATATTTTATACTAATAAAAACAATCGTTAAAAATTAAAAGATCTAGTTGCCTTTTTAAGTAACCGAAAAATTGGAGGGCAACTAGGCCTCCTTCCCCACCCCTTATTTCTTAAAAGCGTTTGATCAAAACTAAGAGAAAGCCATTTAGCAAAAAAAGAATTAATATACAAATTTCATTTTAATAATTTATGCATGGAGAGCCAAAATCAGACATGCATTAATTCAAAAACTTTCAGAAATTAAATAAAAAAAACAAGTTTTTTGAAATGAAAGTAAGGAGCGACATTAAAACTTAAAACGAACAGAAATTACTCCGTATATGAAAGGGCCTTTTCCTCCTCGACACCCCGCTCCTTGCGCTAAAGTTTGATTCTTTCTCGCAGCTCTACTTTTTAAAACAATAAAAAACTTTAGCGTAAAGAGCGGGGTGTCGAGGAGGAAAAGCCCCTTTCATATACGGAGTAATATCTGCTCGTTTTAAGTTTTAATATCGCTCCTTACTTTCATTTCAAAAAACTTGTTTTTTTTTTATTTAATCACACAAAAAGAATACAAAGAAACATTTTGAAAAGCTATCTTTTAAATACTTTTAAAAATTGTAAAAATTAATTATCATGCACTTTTAAAAAATGCTCAACTTTTACGAAAACTAAAATCGTCCATGAAACAGAGCTCTTTTTTCCCTAGGTTATGGAGGAGGAGGGGGTTGGGCTTTGCTCAACCCAGTAGCTACATAGCCCAACAATTTTATAAGTTACGGAAGACATTTCTCTTATAACTTACAAGAATGGGAACTGGCGCTAGTGTTGAAAAAAAAAAACTCAACGCCATCTAGCGTTTGGCAATACTTAGCATTTATTGCAGTGTAATAGTAAGAATAATTAATTTATTTTTCGTTTGTGGTAAAATTACTACAGTAATGAGTTTCTGAACCCAGTCCCTGACAAAATAACAATTGCAAAGCTTGAAAAAGTCATGTGTCGCAAAACGCTAGATAACGTTGATCGTTCTTTGTCTGACACAAAAAGAGTTTCCACTCTCATATGTCACCCATACTCTTTGGACTCGATATTATAGCATTGGTACTAAGAGAATGAATGATCACAAGACGGTTTTCATGACCAAAGATCACAAAACAAACTTTTTTGGATTAATAGCATAACTCTCGATGGCTAAAACGGTTATCATAATTTTGGTGACGTAAAATAACTACATCGTTTGGAGCAAGCGAGCTGAAATCATCAAAAGATTATTGCTGCAGCAACTACTTAAAAAAAAACCTAGTTGTCCTGTTTACAACTACTCCGTACTGAACTTTGATAAGACGAAAAGAAAATTATGTCTTCACCTATGTAGAAATATAATTTTGATAAGTTTTCAAACCGCTCTTGGTGACTAATCTGTGAGTAAGTGCGACACCTACCAATAGTAAGTGAGAATGAAAATAACAAGAGCTAAGAGCTCATATGGCACTTGTGACGAGGCGAGAAGAGCTAAGAGCCAAGAGATCATATGGTATGAGCTCTAACAAAATTCTATGAATCAATAGATTGATTTAAAAAGGAAAATAAGAGGCTTAATGCCGGTCAGGATTTAAAATAAGAGCTCCGATTCACGATGTCCTTCTAAATATCAAAATTCATTAAGATCCGATCACACACTCGTAAGTTATAAATACCTAATTTTTTCTAATTTTTCCTCTCCCTTTAGCCCCCCAGATGGTCGAATTTGGGAAAACGACTTTATCAAGTCAAATTGTGCAGCTCCCTGACACGCCTATCAATTTTCATCGTCCTAGCACGTCCAAAAGCACCAAACTCGCCAAATCACTGAACCCATCCCCTCAACTCCCCCAAAGAGAGTGAATCCAGTACGGTTCCGTCAATCACGTATCAAGGACATTTACTTATTCTATCCACCAAGCTTCATCCCGATTCCTACACTCCAAGTGTTTTTCCAAGATTTCCCCCTCCAACTCCCCACAATGTCAAAAGATCTGGTCGGGATTTGAAATAAGAGCTCTGAGACATGAATTCTTTCTAAAAATCAAATTTCATTAAGATCCGATCATCTATTCGTAAGATAAAAATATCCCAATTTTCACGTTTTCCAAGAATTCCGGTTTCCCCCTCCAACTCCCCCCAACGTCACAGGATCTGGTCGGAATATAAATAAGAACTTTAAAGCACAAGATCCTTCTAAATATCAAATTTCATTAAGATCTGGTCACCCTTTCGTAAGTTACAAATACCTCAATTTTCAAAATTACCCCCCTCCAATTCCACCAAAGAGAGCAGATCCGGTCCGGTTATGTCAGTCACGTATCTTAGACAGGTTTTTATTCTTCCCATCCAGTTTCATCCTGATCTCACCGCTTTAAGTATTTTCTAAGATTTCCAGTCCCCCCCAACTGCCCCCCCCCCCCCAATTACGCTTGATCCGGTTGCGATTTGAAATAAGAGATCTGAGTTACGAGGTCCTTCTAAATATGAAGTTTCATGAAGATTCGATCACTCCTTCGTAAGTTAAAAATACGTCATTTTTCTTATTTTTCAGAATTAACCCCCCTCCCCACCCCAATAGATCGGATCCATTCCAATTATGTAAATCACGTATGTAAGACTTCTGCTTATTTTTCCCACCAAGTTTCAACCCGATCCCTCCAATCTAAGCGTTTTCCATGATTTTAGGTTCCCCCACCCCGAACTTCCCCCAACGTCACCAGATCCAGTCAGGATTTACAATAAGAGCTTTGAGACACGATATCCTTCTAAATATCAAATTTCATTGAGATCCAATAACCTGTTCGTAAGTTAAAAATACCTAATTTTTTCTAATTTTTCAGAATTAACCCCTCCCCCAACTACCCCAAAGAGAGCGAATCCGTTCCGGTTATGTCAATCATGTATCTAGGACTCGTGATTATTTTTTCCACCAAGTTTCATCCCGATCCCTCCATTCTAAGTGTTTTTCAAGTTTTAGGTTCCCCCTCCCTACTCCCCCCCCCCAATGTCACCAGATCTGGTCGGGTTTAAAATAAGAGCTCTGAGCCACGATAACCTTCTAAATATCAAATTTCATTGAGATCCGATCACCTGTTCGTAAGTTAAAAATACCTCATTTTTTCTAATTTTTCAGAAATAACCCCCCCCCCCCCAACTATCCAAAAGAGAGCGGATCCGTTCCGTTTATGTCAATCATGTATCTAGTAATTGTGTTTACTTTTCCCACCAAGTTTCATCCCGATCCCTCCACTCTAAGTGTTTTCCAAGTTTTAGGTTTCCCCCTCCCAATTCCCCCCCCCCAGTGCCACCAGATCCGGTCGGGATTTAAAATAAGAGCTCTAAGACACGATATCCTTCTAAACATCAAATTTCATTGAGATCCGATCACCCGTTCGTAAGTTAAAAATTCCTCATTTTTTCTAATTTTTCAGAATTGCCCCCCCCCCCCCAACTACCCCAAAGAGAGCGGATCCGTTCTGATTATGTCAATCATGTATCTGGGACTTGTGCTTGTTTTTCCCATCAAGTTTCATCCCGATCCCTCCACTATAAGTGTTTCCCAAGATTTTAGGTTTCCCCCCTCAAACGCCCCCCAATGTCATCAGATCCGGGCGGGATTTAAAATAAGAGCTCTGAGACACAATATCATTCCAAATATTAAATTTCATTAAGATACCATCACCCATTCATAAGTTAAAAATACTTCATTTTTTCTATTATTTCCGAATTAACCGGCCCCCCACTCCCCCCCCAGATGGTCAAATTGGGAAAACGACTATTTCTAATTTAAACTGGTCCCGTCCCTGATACGCCTGCCAAATTTCATCGTCCTAGCTTACCTGGAAGTGCCTAAAGTAGCAAAACCGGAACCGACAGACAGACAGACCGACAGAATTGGCGATTGCTATATGTCACTTGGTTAATACCAAGTGCCATAAAAACTGATAACGTTAAATGCATTGAAAGAGTCTATTTTTAAGGCGATTTTTAAACCTAAAATTCATCATATTTAAAACTGCTCTTAAAAGTTGCTATACAGATGAAATTTACCAAATTCAAGAAAATGGGGATAACCCTCCCAAACACTCCAAGAGGTACCAAATTCCTATACATTTGAGCATAAAATTTGCAATTTTTTCAAAAATTTGGCAACGGACGGTGTTTATTTGCTTGTTTGTAGTTATTTCTTCCCCAGAGGTAGTCACATTGAACCAGTGAAGAATATTAACAGAGGGATCATTCAAACGAAATTTTCTACTGACTTTTTATTGAACCATGCAATTGGCAAGTACCGATTCATAAAAAATTTCTGAAAAAAAAAATTGGCACGAACAGGTCAAATAAATAAATAAATAATAAATAAATAAATATATTCGCAAATTTGATGGCAGGCCGTTAAGCCTCAACAAAACAAAAATCTTAATTTGCATTTCTTCTAAATTTGCATAAGGAGAAAATGTCACTTGAATAATATTCATCAACTTCCTTCTTGAATGTCCGTAGGTTTGTGGAGCAGATTACTCTTTCTGGTAAGTTGTTCCAATGCTGAACAACTCGGTTGCCAAAAGTCCATCGGCCCATGTCCTTGTAAAAACGTTCCATACTCACTTTGTACTGATGTCCTCGGAGATGATTTTTATTGAACTGCACGATTCTCTGGGCTGGTACGTTATCATAGGCTCCATTGCAGAGCTTGTACATTTCAATAAGATCACCACGATGGAATCTATATGCGAGGGTTGGGATTTCAAGCTTTCTAAGCCGCTTTTCGTAGGGAAGGAAGCGTAACCTGGGAGAGAATTTAGTTATCCTCCTCTGAACATTTTCGAGAGCATCTATGTCCTTGTTGTAGTAAGGTCTTGTAGAACAATGTCCACACTCAAGAATCGGGCGGACAAGGGACTTATAGAGCGAAGCAAGCATTTTGTCGTCCTCGCAACTTTGGAAGCCTTCTTGACGACAGCTTCATAGTGGCTACTGAAGTTCAGTTCAGAATCCACTAAGATGCCTAGGTCTCTTTCTTCTCTACTAAGAGTGAGTGCAGCGGAACCAAGAAAGTATGAGGACGAAAAGTTTTGTGGACCCAGAGTGAGGATATGACTTTTCTGGGTATTGATTTCCATGATCCACTTCTTCATCCAGTCATCGATTCGTTGGAGATCCGCCTGCAGGTGGTGAATGTCTTCACATGACGAGATGACGCGATAGAGCTTTGTGTCGTCCGCGTAGAGAAGGATGTCAGATTTGATGCCCTCAACTAGGTCGTTGATGTAGAGATTAAACAGAAGGGGGCCGAGAATTGACCCCTGGGGTACTCCGCTAAGAACTTCTTCTTCGGCATTGCTGAGACAACCTTCTACGCACACAACTTGCTTTCTGCCAGTTAAGAAGTCCGTAATCCATTGAAGAAGACTGAATGAGGACCCGGATGAGGAGAGACCGTATTTCCTGAGCTTCTTGACGAGACGCTTATGGGGAACTTTGTCAAAGGCTTTCTTGAGATCCAAGTATATGAGATCAATCTGGAACCCCTTGTCGATGTTTTTCTTCCAATCATCTGTGGCACAAAGCAGTTGGATCTCTGCAGATCGTTCCTTAAGAAAACCAAACTGCTTTTCGGTAAGTATTTTTTCTCGTTTTAAGTGTTCTAGGGTGTGGTCTGCAATGAGAGACTCAAGTACTTTACACGTAATACAAGTGAGGCTTATCGGTCTGTAGTTTGATGGGTCTTCTCGTTTCCCACCTTTGTATATTGGGACGACAATAGCTTTTTTCCAAATAGTGGGAAGCTCACCGAGTTCAAGAGACTTTCTGTAAATGTAGACTAGTGGCTCTGTTATTACCGTTGCAAGTTCTTTGAGCAGTTTTGGATGTAGATTGTCTGGGCCTGTGGACTTGCTTGGGTTAAGTTCTCTGAGTTTTTTTAGAACATCGCTATGTTTGATCTCTATCGGTCTTATCAATTCGCTTATACCCTGAATTGGTTCCTAGCGGCTAAAGTGGTCTTCGTTCTCAGGTTCTTGAGTAAAAACAGAAGAGAACTGGCTGTTGAGAAAATTTGCCTTGTCCATGGGGTCGTGTACCAGCTTTTGTTTCACGGGATCGTAAAGAGATGAGACTCCACCTTTGTTTTTCCTTTTGCTGTTCACGTATTTCCAGAAAATTTTTGGGTTTTCTTTCAAGGAGAAAGCTAATTTACGTTCTCTAAGCTTTCCTTCTCTTCTTGTTGCTTTTCGAACCCTGTTGCGGAGCCTCTTGAATGTTTTCTCTCGGTCGTTACTTAGTCGATTACTTTTGTAGTCTCTCCATGCTTTTTGTTTTGCTTTAATCAGTTCAATATTGGATTTACGTAATGCAACACGGGTGTATTTATTGTGCATAGGAATAAATTGTTCTTCCATTGAGGCTACAATCTTAGTGAACCTTGTGTAAATGGTGTCTAACGACTCCAACCCACTGAATTCTTCAGTCCAGTTGACATCCGAAAGCTCTCTTCTCATAGCAACGTAATCTCCCTTGTAGTAGTTACGTTTCAGTGCTACACGTGTCCTCAAAACCTCCGTTTCCAAGCTAAACACAATTACCGAGTGATCCGATTTACCGATTGGTGACAACTGCTTAATATCTGATACCAGGTCTCCATCGCTTACCAGTAACAAGTCGAGGATACTTGGTGTGTCAGATCCCCGCATCCTTGTTGGCTCAGATATTAGCTGCTCTAAAAAGTGTTCGTTAATAACGTCCAGGAATTTACTCGTCAAGCTTGCGGTAGATTCCGTGGTGTATCGCCTATTCCAGTCTATCTTAGGGAGATTGAAATCTCCTATAATAGCAAGCTTTTGGTTGGTGTTCTTAGCGAATGCTGCTATTTGCGAGAACAGAGCTTCGTCGGATGTGTCAGTGTTGTTGGGGCTACGATAACAGATCCCAAGAACAGTGTCGCTGGTCGTTTTAGACTTAATGCAGATCCACAGACTTTCTTTGGGCTCAATCGTGTCGGTTGACCTCGATATTGGATGCACGTTGATGCCTTTTCGACAATAGCAGACTATCCCTCTACCTGTATTCTCTTCCAGATTTTGTTCATACAGATAATAATCTTCGATACTGAGCTCTGTGACGGTAGGTAAGTATCTGTAGTTTTTTGGTTTAACTTCTACTATTGCCACAATATCTGGATTTTCCAATTTGATAACCTGCTTTGCTTCCTCCATTTTGTTTAAGAGAGAGTCAGCGTTGAAATAGAGGCATTTTTTTTTTTTCGGATTCATTTGTATGGCTTGGGCCTTTTTCTCGTCAATTTTGGGGCTGTCGTTGGCTGGGACCATTTGATGGTCTCGCTTGTTGTCTCATTCTCTGGTTCCCGTTGGACCTGGAATTGGTGCTTCCAGTAATAAGCCACGGCAAAGCATTGATTTCCACGATTTTGTCTCCCAAAATCGAACCTTTGACCTCAACAGGTCCAAAACACGATCGGGGGAAAATCAAAGATAGATAATCGGCTTAATACTATCGATAAGCTGTGCACATATTCACCCGGTTTCAGAAGTCAAAATGAAGGCTTCATTTACAAAATGAAGAGCTATTATTTAGAACGTATATACAACATTTCTGACGGGTTATATGCTATTTCATTATTGCACACCATCTATTGGGGAGGGAGGGGGTCGGAAGGTCAATGGTTCTTTTTGTGGGTGGAGCATATGTCCAAACCCTTAAAAGTGAACTTTTAAAGTGAGATTTTCAAACTGTTCGGAAGAGTTCCTTCTGATTAATGTAGTGGCGAAGTGGGCGTGGCCTTAGCTTGGTATTATGGGACTCAGAAATCGAAATTGAATATAACAACACACTGCAGGGTCAACGCATGGACCTTTGCAGCCAAGAAGTGTTGTTAATTCAATAAGTTTTCTTTAACTTTACTTTTTACTCTGAAAAAAAAACCAATTTTGATGTATTTTTTGAAGTCTCTTTGTAGCCCTCACCCAAAAGTATAGCCCTACCCGAGCAAAATCTTGTAAGAATGAGCCCAAGGGAATAAGGCTGCAAAATCACTTAAATAAGACCTCATATACCGATGAGAAAACTTTAAAAAGGCACCAATGACAGAGTAGGCTTTAGACTTTTACAGTTAAAGAAAGGGGCATTATCCAAACTCTTACTTAATATAAAGATATATAATATATAATGATATTAAAAGCTGAAAGCTCATCACTCTAAAATTCTACCCCAATTTTATATTTATTTTCAATGTTGTAATAAGTACAAAAGAAAATATTTGCAATATAATTCGTTTTCGGTAAAGCACCAATGACGCAGTAGGTTTTAGACTTTTACAGTGAGAGAAGGAGGCAAAATCCAAACAATTGTTTGTAGTGATTTTTGTTCGTTTCAAGCTTGAATTGCATATTCAATTTAAGTTTCACTCGTTTCAACATTAATTTATTCATTTATATTAGTACTATTGTATGTTTGTTTATTTAATTTCTGTTCGTTTTGAGTTTCATTTATTCTTCATTAGTAATTTCTTGTCGTTTCTAGTTAGAATTCTAATAGGTATTTGAATCTGTTGTTCTTAAGTTTAATATGGCCTTTACTTTTCTTGGAAAAACTTCTTTTTCGGAAACATTTTCTAATTAATATCACGTAATATTAATAAACTGTTGCAATGCTTGAACACGTGTAGTGCCACCTTTGGCTGACGAGAAGGGTGGATTATCCAGATATGATTAAAAATTAATGTTCAATGTCGTAAACGCCTATTTCTCAAAGCTAGACCTCTTTTTTTGCGAAGAAGAGAAATACTAGGAGTGCACTGAAACACTGCAACTAAAAGAGAAAAAAAAATTCCTAATATGATTTTTAGAACAAGTTTTTACTAGTCGTTCTAATAAAAAGACAAACAACGACTCGAGTGAGTTGAAATTAGTCAGATGCAAAAAGTGTTTCGTCTCTCAGTCCCTAGACTAATACTCAATGAGCAAGTTTTTTTGTGAATGAAAACAAAAGCGGCATTAAAACTAAAAACCAATACAAACTATACTGTATATAAAAAGTTCCTACGCAGTTTGGCAGACACGTTTGAATGACCGTATTTGACTGAGCTGGACGAAAAATGTTGTTTTATCCCACTTTCTAGGGCTATAGTGAGAGAAAGGTTGATATGGCTAAGAAGCATTAAGTGGATGAAGGATGACAAGTTGCCAAAGATCGTCCTTTTCAACCAGTCAATTAGGGCCCAACGAAATTCTGGTCGGCCCCAAATGGAGTGGGAAGGAATCCCAAGGAAGGGTTTAAAGGAAATTGAGGCTTTTTGGGACTGGGTAAAGACGGAATCTTTTCATTTATTGGGGTCAAGGAGAAGTATGCGCAGTTGTGTTGGCATCAGGGGCCTTGGTGCCCGAAGCCAAAACTACAAGAATTTCGACAAAACTATATCTTCATATACAAGATACAAGGGGTGTCTACCGTCTGATTACTCCTGACTTTTGAAAATGGAATTAGAATTTTAAATTTAAATCGAATGAGGCCTTTCCGATATCTATAAGATTACCCGTCAATTAAAACATTATATATGAACAATGGACAGTTTGTATAACTTACAGCTGTTGCCCTGGGGGCAGTGGGAGGACCTGTGAACCCCCAAGGAATACTTATTTTAATTACTTCACCTCTTGACTATTTTGTACATAATGGCCATCTCAAAATTTTGATTGGATTCATTTGAAGAAAAGAGGGCGTGGAAAGGAAAAGGCTTGATGTCCTCCAATTACCCCCCCCAGGTCTCTCAAAGCAAAGGCTATAAGTTATACTACTTGCCCAATGCTAAAATTCAAGGTTTTTTTTTATTTGAAAGGGTGGTTGCATAACCTTCGGATGTGGCTCATTCATTTGGAAATTAAAAGTCCTGCTGTTCTTTTTATCCTTTTTAAGAGTCAAAATTTATTTGAGGGGAACTAGTGCCCCCTCCATGTCTTTTATTCCCTAAATGTATAAATAGAAATTTTGAGCTTACCGACCAGTTATGGGGGCTAGTTGCCCTCTGATCTCTTTTGACTTTTAAAAAGTGAACTAGAGCTTTCAATTTCTAATCAAATGAGCCCTATCTGGAGTTTACACGAGCATCCCTTTAAAAACCATATATGCCCAAGGGGCATACATTACAACGGATACCCTGAGTCCAAGGGGGGGAGGTTGACCACGGAGCTTTTATTACATGATCTTCAAACTATTTTTAATAAAATGGCTATCTTAAAATCTTTATCGGATGTATTTGGGTAAAAAGGGCGTGGGGTGGGCGGCTAGTTGCCAACCGACTACTTTTAAAAGGGCACTATAACTTCCAAATTCAAATCTAATGAGCCCCCTCTGAGGTATATACAACGACTCCTTTCATATGAAGTGCATCTGGAAAAAAATAACAAACATTGGAGCCGTATGGCCTTTACTATGGGCGACACTAAAGCGCTGCCTTTGATCTATTAAGAGAATTAAATATAAAAAAAAAAACATTTTTTTTTAACTGAAAGTAAGGAGCGACATTAAAACTTAAAACGAACCGAAATCACTTTGTATATGAAAGAGGTTGCCTCCTCATCAACGCCCAGCTCTTTACGCGAAAGTTTGAATCTTTCCCCTAACTCTACTTTTTAAAACAGTAAAAACAACTTTAGCGTAAAGAGCGGGGCGCTGATGAGGAGGCAGCCCCTTTCATATACGAAGTAATTTCTGTTCGTTTTAAGTTTTAATGTCGCTCCTTACTTTCAGTTAAAAAAAACTTGTTTTTTTTTATTTATTTTTGAACGTTTTTGAATCAATGCATGTTTTGATTTTGGCTCTCCGCAGATGAATACTTAAAACAAAATTTGCATATTTATTTTTTTGGCTGAATGGCTTTCTCATAGTTTTGATAGAGAAAAAGCGGCGGGGGAGGAGGCCTAGTTGCCCTCCGATTTTTTGTTGACTTAAAAAGGCAACTACAAATTTTAATTTTTTACGAATGCTTTTTTAAGTGAAAGATATATGTAACTCACAAATTAGCTTACGTAACAAACTTCTCTATTCTCACGTTTTTATTACGTATATGAAGGGGTTCACCCACACGTCAGTACCTCGCTCTTTACACTAAAGCTTAAATGTTGTCCCAATTTCTTAAGAATGACCCCTGAATCATAAAGCCGTAGAATATATAGTTGGAATTACTAAAAATACTTTAGAGTAAAGAGCGAGATATTAGGAGGAGGTGAGCCCCTCGTTGCGTAATAATTTCTGTTCGTTTTAAGTTTTAATGCTGCTCCTTATTTTCAGTTGAAAAACTTTTTCATATTTATTTTGTCAATGTTTTTTTTTTTAATAATGCTAGAAAATCGTGCTCTCCCTTCATGGGAATTTTCTTCCCCCATGACAAATTCATCCATGGAAAGTTCCCCCAACATACCCCCCTCTTCTCAACCCTTCTCCCAACCACAAAATCCCCCTGAAAACGTCGGCCCACTTCCCAATAACCATTATTATATGTAAGCACTCGTCAAAGTTTTAACTTGTAGCCCCTCCCACGGGGACAGTGGGGGAGTAAGTCGTCCACAAAGACATAGTTATAAGGCTTTTCGACTACGTTGAATAAAATGGCTATCCCACAATTTTGATCCGATGACTTTGGGAAAATAATTAGCGTGGGAGGGGGCCTAGATGCCCTCCAATTTTTTAGTCACTTAAAAAGGGCACTAGAACTTTCAATTTCCGTTAGAATCAGCCCTATCGCAAGATTCTAGGACCACTGGGTCGATACGATCCACCCCTGGAAAAAAAACAAATAAACACGCATCCGTGATCTGCCTTCTGGCAAAAAATACAAAATTCCACATTTTTGTAGATAGGAGCTTGAAACTTCTACAATAGGGTTCTCTGATACGCTGAATCTGATGGTTTGATTTTCGTTTTTGTTGATGTCGATGTTTGAAATCCCATTTTTTACAGTTTTGGTTACTATTGAGCCGGGTCGCTCCTTACTACAGTTCGTTGCTGTTTGATAAATTTATACTGTTTGATAACTGTTTGATAAATTTACAAAAAAAAAAAAAAAAAAAAAAAAATACAGTCGCAATCGCTTGCTACTCGTATGCATGTTGATACGACCAAGCGTTAAAATTTACATGAAAATTACTGAAAAGATTTTGAAACCGGATTTTTACTGTTTTAACAGGAGAGGTATTCAAGAAGATAAATGCTTTATCTTCATCATAATGAAAGAGATTTTATCAAATTTGCCATTAATTCAATTCGTTGTGACAATGCAATTAAAACCAAAAATTCTAAACAGCCAACTAGTCTTAGGGACAAAGGGAAGAAGTCCAATAAGCTAAAATTCACATTCAAGGGTCATCAGCGACATTTTTGGAAAAAATAATTAATATTTATATATAATATGAATAATTGATATCCGACTGATTTCTTTTTATCATAGCAGCGCAAAAATTGATATTTCATCTTCTTCTTCTTCAGCGTTGGCTTCATTTTACCATATGAAAACAACTTTTAATTTGCATTATTTAGATAGGGAACAGAGGACTTTGGTGATTAGGACACTGAATTCACAAATTTTTAAAGAGATCTGTTCACTATCCCATATTTTGTCAGACTCACACTCCTTGGAAATCGTGTTTTATACTATCACCCCATGGATAACTGATCAGGTTCCACCAGAGACTATGGAATAGTTTGGACACCAAATAACACTATTTTAAATATCATCCGTGCCTCTTTTTGTGTTGGACGGAATACACATTATATAGCATTCTATTAGGCTGATAGCCAGCAACCAAAGCATATTATCCGTATAGCAATAAATACATTCTACTCCTAGGATTTTTATATAATCTTGGGTGTTTCAATACAAGCAGGCTTAGTAGAACAAATTCTGTTGATTTTTCCTCTTAATTCCACAAGTAACTGACCCCCAGAGCAGTTTCTAGGGGGATGAGAGTAACTAGGGCAGTTACCTCGGGCGCCATGGTTGGGGGGCCGCAGCTGCAGAATCGTCTACTTTGATCCAATTTTTCATTTTGATTCGGCTTTTTCTGGTTTATCCTTGAGTCGGAAGGGGGGGGGCTGTAACTAATTTTGCTCCAGGTGATCCAACCATAGAAACTACTCTGCCCCCTCCCCCTACAATAAAATCAATTTAATTATCATATATTGTTGAACTAAGAAATAGGGAGGGGGATCGAAACTTACTCATATGTAGTTTATCATTAATCAAATTAAAAACAAAGTCCTCATCATGTATATTATTACTAGAAAAAAATATAACTGTATATTACTGCAGGTCTATTTGGAAATATTTCATGAAACGAAAAACATAAACAAACCATATTTTCACCTGAACATTAATGTTTAACCAAATCGCTTATCCCGACCACTGTCTATGGCAAGGCGAAAGTCAACCACTTTCCAATCAAAATATTTAAACTATCCAACAAAATTCAATTACAGACTAAGCAATTTAGGCAACACTAGGACACCTTTGAAGTCCACATTTGGAACTTGCATATTGAAATGGAAAGAGAAAAATTGCATTAGTTCCTGTCTGGAAAAAAAAAAGAACGGCAGAAACTGAGGGTCTTTTCGCTCTCGAATCTGACACAAATTTTATCTTATTTCTCTTTGTAGATGAGAAAACCAAAAACGATTAACAGCTGCAATCGAAAAAAGAAACATTGATTGCGAAAGTATAAACACAATTTCTGTGCTAAGTTTTCGACTGTATGGTGGCAGTTCTGGCCTCTCTTACACCCGGGACAGAATCTTGACTAGTCCCCACCCCCCCTGTCTCCAATAAACATTTCCAGGCCAAATTTTAACAAAATTTTAGTTTATTAAAAAAAATATTTTCAGTTTATTAATTAATAATTTATTTTTTAACTAATTTATTATTTAAATTATTTAATTTTTATTAATAATTTTAATTCAGGTGTTTCAATTATCATTATTTAATTGTTTCAATTATTAACTGCGCCTTCTACTTCATTTTAACATAAATAAAAATAGAAAAATTACAAAATGAATATTGTTATATTATTTATTTGAAACTTTGCTCCCCTAAAATTTTTTCACCCAGGGCAAGTGACCCCCCCCCCCCTGTCCCCCATAAACCGCCTCTGCAACTGATTTAAACAAGGTGTCTCGATGAAGTTAAGTGAATAAAGTGTCAAGCTTAAAATTTCCCGTTCATTGAGTAATTTTGCTTACTTAAGAAAATGAGAATAAAAGAAGCAGTCACCGGTGGGGTTATATCTCCAGTCAATAAATCCCTATTTTCTCATTTTCTTGACGATGGATGGTCAGGCTATTTGCATTCATGACCCAAGTTCAATAAATCATCGCAAAGAGCTTTTTTGGCAAAACTTAACACTGTGGGAATGACTTTAATTCCATTTTGTGAAACTGTCCTCGAACATTACCGAATATCAGTATCGGAAACCACCTAATTGGTGGTAGTACCACCCATCTCTAGTGCTACAAAATTCATTTTAAATTTACTTTAATGAAAGAGACAGAACGAGTGAAAGAGACAGGGAGAGGAAGAGAGAGAGAGAGAGAGAGAGAGAGAGAGAGAGAGAGAGAGAGAGAGAGAGAGAGAGGGAAAAAGGCAAACTCACGATCTATCTGGCGTAGCAGGTGTATTCGTAACAATAACTGTTTTATTTCCAACATCTTTCAACTCCTTTGTGCCTTCAAACACCTCTATTGATTCTCCTTTCAAGCCAGCAAGCCCAGGTTTCCTTTCATTGGGCTTAATTAGAGGAAGATTGTTTATGGCGATTAAATCTGGTTGTGAATAATTATGTAAATTATGGATGCTGTTAGGAATGTCTATAAGGGATAGGTGACTTGCGATGCATGTATGGTTCCCAGAGGATGTCATCTCCTCATCCACAGATCTGCTGGTTGTAAATCCATTTTTACTGGAAGAACTAAGTGTCCTGGAAAAAGTAAAATAAAACATGGACTTCTTTATACTTATCATAAGCCAGATATTATAATCAACTCATAACGGCACGACTTCTCATATCTCCAAAAATGTAATAAATCCACTCGTCCTAGTTTTTTTTGTAACTTTAATTTATTTTGTATTTTTTTAATTTGTAATTTTTCTCCCCGTGAACCTTTCCTCCCTCATTCTAACTTATCTAGAGCTCCCACGAAAAAAAATACTACAAAGAAAACATTTTGTTTTCAATGTTCCCACCTCATTGCGCTTTTTTTTATGATTATATAATTTGTTTATATTTATTTTTGATATATAAAGCGAAATATACTCGATATTGTCGATTGCTTTTAACAAAAAATCGCAAGAGCATAATTACCTCAGCCTATATAATACATAGGTGATATTAAAAGCTCCCTTTTCGACTGTTTTTAGAAATGTTACAAAAACCTTTACAGAAAATATTGCATTTTGAAAAAGCCAGCAAGTCTTGGGAATACAAAAAAGATACTAGAAAACAGATTGGAACTGTTCGCAGACGCACAGAATGAAAGGGTGCACTGAAAATCACAAAATGACTGTTAAAAATCTTTTCAATTACTATGTGGCTAATAGCATAATTGTCATATTTTTATGCATTTATATATATGTATGTATATATATATATATATATATATATATATATATATATATATATTATAATTTTATTTATGTTTATATCCAATGATACTTTTTCATATTCAATATACTTTCAATTGATGTAATTTGTACAATAAATGGTCAATATTATAATAATGATCCGAGTGATCTAACTCTTTACAAAATAAATCATATTTATGACTCATTTTGTTTTCTTGACACTAAAGCAGCAGTCGCTAATTTCAACTCTTGATGTTACTTTTTTTTTCTTCATCCTTGTTTTGCTTTGTCTTTTTTAACATTGACATGCTCTTGTCAGCTCCAGCTATTGTAGCGAATTAAATAAAAAAAAAATAAGTTTTTTCAGCTGAAAGTAAGGAGCGACATTAAAACTTAAAACGAACAGGAATAATTACGTATATGAGGGGGTTGCCCCCTTCTCAACGCCTCGCTCTTCACGTCAAAGTTTTTCGGCACTTTAAAAAAGTTACTCATTGTTCTATTTAAAAACTCTTTGGCTTTCAAAAGTCGTTTTTAAAGAAGTGTGAGACAAAATTTAAACTTTAGCGTAAAGTGCAAGGTGTTGAGGAGGGGGCAACCCCCTTATATACTTAATAATTCCTGTTCGTTTTAAGCTTTAATATCACTCCTTACTTTCAGCTGATAAAACATGCTTTCCAACTTAATTTCATATTGTTTTTTAAATAAACCCAGGATATCTGAATCCACCTCCACGGGAAAATCCCCCTCCCCACGATAATATCCTCCGAAAAATTCGATCCAGGCAAAAAATTTACTCCTGACACTTACCCTTAACATCTCCAAGCGTAAAATTGAATCGAAAAAGAGAAAGCAAGGCATATAAAGAAATTTTATATAAGAATTCTGGCAAATTCGCCCAGTATAAAATTTTCCCTGAAAAAATCACCCCTTGGAAACTTCCCTCTCTATGAAAAATTCTTCATGTCCAAAATCTCCTCAGCAGAAAATTTGTCATCCCCTCCCCATCCGAAAAATGTATGCATACTTCCCAATAACAAATACTATACTTATGATGGGAAAATTTTTTAACTTAAAAACTTTTCCCCGGAGGCTGTGGGGGATCATGTTATATTCGGAGAACTAGTTATTGAGCCTTTCAACTATGCCGAACAAAACAACTATCTCTAAATTTGGATCGCACGATTTCGGGAAAAAGTGGCGTAGGAGGGGGCCTAGTTGCCCTTAAATTTTTTGATCACTTAAAAGGGTACTAGAACTTTTCCGTTATAATGAGCCCTTTACGAGGTTCTAGGCCTACTGGGTCGATACGATCATCCCTGGGGAAAACATAAAGAAACAACGATGCATCCGTGATCCTTCTTCAGGCAAAAATTTACAAAATTCCACATTTTTGCAGATAGGAGCTTGATATCGCTACAATTAGGTTCTTTGATACGCTGAATCTGATGGTATGATTTTCATTAAAATTACATGACTTCTAGAGGGTCTTTCCTTCTTATTTTTGGAAAATCAGACAAATTTTCTCAGACTCTCAGCTTTAGACGGGTAAGTATATTTGAAATCAGCATAATAAGCCAATTCTTTTGATATATCTATTGATATCAAAATCCGTTTTTTTAGAGTTTCGATTAGTATTGAGTCGGATCGCTCCTTACTTACAGTTCGTTACCACGAACTGTTTAATAAATATGTTCTATTTTATACATGTGATACAGTCAAACCGCACCTCTCGAACAACTCCTTGTTTGAAGAAACCGGTCTTCAAACAGAAGTTTTGATGATAAAATGTCCCTTTCCGAACAAAAGCTGAAATTTTGAAGTTTCAGCTTCCACCCACTCCCTCTCCCCAAAAATATGAAAACTAGAAGAAAGTGTTTTTTTGGCAACTAGAAGGCTAAAATAGACCTTATATGACTTCTCTATAGTCGATCCCTCTCCCTCCCAAAGGAAATCCTAAGCAACCTAAGAGCCAAATGAGATAAGGGTGTTGCATGTACCTCAGATGATTTAAGCATCCTAGGTGAAAGTGTGAGCAAAATGAATGAACTTTTAGAGGTTTTGCGAGTTCAGAGTGCTAGAACAAGTCTGACAATTAGTGCTAAGAAAATTAAGTCACTAAGTCTAGGAATAAGTGAAGATGAAAAGGTGACTTTGGGTAACGAAAAGATTAATCAGGTGGGCAGCTTCACTCATCTTAGTATTATTATCAGTAAGGATGGTGGGAGCAGTGAAGATGTTAAAAGTGGAATAGCCAAGGCTCATGGTGTTTTTTCACAGTTAAAAAAAAAGTTTGGAAGAATAAGAAGTCTGCAAACCAAGATTAGAATATTGGAAGCTACAGTGATGGCAGTGGTCAAATATGGCTTTGAAGCATGGGCACTCCGAAAGGCGGACGAAGATTTACTAGATGTTTTCCAGAGAAATTGCCTACGGATTGTTCTGGGTATCCGGCTCACTGACCGTATTTCAAAATGAAGGCTGTACGAAAAATGTGGTTCAGTCCCGCTTTTTAGGACTATGATGAAAAGAAAGGTTGAGATGACTAGGGTACGTTCTGCAGGTGAAGGATGACAGATTACCGAAGATTTTCCTTTTCGGCCAACCGTCAAGGACGAAATTGAAAGCAGGTCGTCCTCATCTGGGGTGAGCAGATGTCATAAAGAAAGATTTATAGGAAATGGTAACTTCCTGGGATGGTGTAAAGACGGAGGCTTCGAATAGATTGGCATGGAGAAGGAGCGTGCGCAGCTGTGCTGGCGTAGGCGGCTTGCAGCTTTGGTGAGTTTTTAGTAGTAGTAGTATAAGCCTCAACTAAAAAAACATCCAGTTAACAGCTTTGATTTACCCCAGTCACTAATTGTACTGTACAATTATACAGGCTTGCTGCCTGTCCCTGTAAAAACGACCCAGAACCTGAAATGTCGATTCGACGGTCTGGCTCCATCAATAGCTCCGTAGTATCATTATCCTATCTTTTTTTTATTTAAAGACTGTCACATGAGCAAACTGCTTCAATATCTTTTAACTAGTTTCCTTTGCAGCTTATGAGAAATAAACACGAATCTATGAGAAATTCAACAAAATGTAAACAAAAAAATATGTTAGAGCACTTCCTTGATCAATGCTGTTTCTCTACCATCAATTGTTTGTCTTAAGACAGAATTATAATCTGAGAAAATTTACTTTATTCCACCAGTATTGAGTGACAGGGAGAAAAGACAGATTTTTTTTTCTCCAATTACTCAAATAAACTTTGAAATTCTATACTATATGAAAACATTAGTGATGTTTTAGTAAAGAGTTTCCCAGATAGTACTAAGTGATTTTGTAACAAGATGCTTTCTTGTTTACAAAGTTGTCAAGCTAACAAGTTTAATAGGAAACTTAGTGAAGCAAACAGCAAAATTTAGGTGCAACAAAATATCATTAGCATTATTTATTTTCCAGAATGGAATGATTCTTCAAATTTTTATTTAATGCCCTAGAAGCATTAATTATATAAAACTAAAAGTATAGTTATCAAAACCTCAAAAAGACAAAGACTTCAGCGCATTCTGAGGCAAACATTTTCATCCAACGATTGATGTTGCTAGGATTTGAGTTCAAATCCTAGCAACATCAATAGCTTGGCACATATAACATATCTTCTCATTCTCGATAACATTAGTCATATAGGGGAAAATGCTTCTGCAACACATATATTCCACCATTCCTATGACACATATATTCCACCATTCCTACGACAGACAGATCTCACCATTTCTATGACACGCATAACTCACCATTCTTGTCACACAAATAGGGGTACACTAGC